>NW_022631079.1:8386875-8562784 GCF_010015895.1 Lontra canadensis
ATGCTGGCGAGGATGTGGAGGAAGGGGAACCCTCCTACACTGTTGGTTGGAATGCAAGCTGGTGCAACCACCCTGGAAAACAGCATGGAGGTTCCTCAAAATGTTGAAAATAGAACTACCCTATGACCCAGCAATTGCACTGCTGGGTATTTACCCTAAAGATACAAACGTAGTGATCCGAAGGGGCACGTGCACCCGAATGTTTATAGCAGCAATGTCTACAATAGCCAAACTATGGAAAGAACCTAGATGTCCATCAACAGACGAATGGATAAAGAAGAGGTGGTATATATACACAATGGAATACTATGCAGCCATCAAAAGAAATGAAATCTTGCCATTTGCGATGACGTGGATGGAACTAGAGGGTATCATGCTTAGCGAAATAAGTCAATCAGAGAAAGACAACTATCATATGATCTCCCTGATATGAGGGAGAGGAGATGCAACATGGGGGTTTAAGGGGGTAGGAGAAGAGTAAATGAAGCAAGATGGGATTGGGAGGGAGATAAACCATAAGTGACTCTTAATCTCACAAAACAAACTGAGGGTTGCTGGGGGGAGGGGGGTTGGGGTGCGGGTGGGGTTATGGACATTGGGGAGGGTATGTGCTATGGTGAGTGCTGTGAAGTGTGTAAACCTGGTGATTCACAGACCTGTACCCCTGGGGGAAAAATATATGTTTATAAAAAATAAAATAATAAAAAAAAAAAAGAACCATGGAAGGTTTCCCTCTGGCTGTCTGCAGAGCTTCTCAAATGCTTCGCCTGGATGGGGGCGCGGCTGAGCCCTCCCATCCCTCACCCCCTCCCGCCACCATCCTGCACAGGTGACTGAGCTCATCCAAGCCAGCCGGGACCCTCACTCCCATCTGCGGATGGCCCCGTTTCTGCTCCCTGCTACTTCCCAGGTAACCAGGCACTTTTGTTCACAACAGTTCCACAGATGAAGCAGGCTTCTTGCAATCTGCCCCAAACCTGTCTGTGACCTCACAGACTGCAGAGACCAGAAGGTCTCCAGGAGATTCGCAAACTCCCCCTTCCCGCCCACAACACGTGTCCTTCCCCCGAGAAAAACAACCTTTTAAGTGCTTTAGCACAGGTCCTCCAAGGGGAGACCTATTTAACGTTCCGAACGTGTCGGACAAAAGAAAACAGAAGCTCCTTCGAGAGGCCAAGGACTATTCCGAGGGAAGGAGCTGGTGGCCGGGAAGGAGCCTCAGGGGAGTGAGGCACAGACCAGCGGGCGACCTGGGACCGCTGGCACTGCATGTCCACTGGATGGCCACAGGGGGTACACCTGGCAGGTGCTTCTCAGGGGAGCAGCCCTGGAAGTCAGCCTTGTCTGGGTTGGCCTAGAAGTCCCTGAAGTGCGAGCTCTCCCCAAAAGAGGCCACGTACTGTCCTGTAACCCTCTCTCTAGCTGCAGAGTGTGCTCAAAAGACATTCCTGCTGTCTGCCATAGATGTCCAGGATTCTCTGATAAAAGTCTGGCTGGTGCTGTACTAGGTGTCAGAGTCCATTACGATGCTTTGAATCATACCAAAGGTACTCAGTTACAAAAAACAACCGAACAATAAGAAACAACAACAACAACAACAACAAAAACCCCACAATTTTCCAGTCGTAAAGTTAATAAAAGACAAAGATGAAAAAAGGAGGTTTCTCTTCCCAAGCCTCGGCCAACAGTGCACATATTTCTTTTGCCGGATTTGTCTTGTTTTGCCCAGGTCTCATGATTTCCTTACCTTGGCTTTCCAAAACTTGATCTGACTCACATTCACAGGTCCCTTGTTTTCTTTAAAATAAAGGTGATGTAAATGATGGTAGTTCCAGCGCCCTGTGAATCGGGAGCTGGTTGGATTCCTTGATTCCTGCAATGCCAGCCTCTGTTTGGGGATCAGCTGGGGGATCCTCAAGGAGAAAACAGACAAATACCACAGACCCAGCCATTCTCCTAAAGTATGTGTCAGAAAGAACTGAAAGCACAAGTCCACGTGAGAACGAGTACACACGATCGAGCAACATCATCCACAACAGCCAAAATGTGGGACAACACACGTGTCCGTACACTCATGAACGGACAAGTTGTGGTATGTCCATACATCGGAACAGCATCAGCAGGGTGGAGGGATGAAATCCTGATACCGGTGTGACGTGCATCAGTCTTGATAAAGAAGCCAGTCACCCAAGACCATGTACTTCCTGATTCCATTTATCTGCACTATCTAGGACGGCAAACGCAGAGACAGAAATCGAACTGTGTTTTTAAAGGCCTAGAGGGAAGGAAGAGTCGTGAGTGACCAGCACTGTAGAGAGTTTATTCTTGAGGCCAGAAAAATAGTGCAACACTAGACCATAGGGGTGGTTGTCCAAGCCCACGGCTATACTACGGAACAGTGAGCTGTGCACTCGAACAAGCACACTTTGTGGTAGGTGAATTTTTAAAAAAAAATTTTTATTTTATTTTATTTATTTGAGACACACACAGAGAGAGAGCATGAGTGGGGGAAGGGGCAGAGGGACGAGCAGACTCACGCTGAGCAGGGAGCCCCGTGTGGGACTTGATCCCTGGATCCACTGGATCACGACCTGAGCTGAAGTCCTACGCTTCACCAACAGAGGCCCCCTGGGCGCCCCATGAATCATATCTTAAAAAGTACATACTGAGAACTTCAATATACCATGTACTGTTCAGAGATCCATAGAGATAGATGTGTCCATGATGAACTGAAAACAGCGGTTCGTAACACTGTATTTTTTCCAAGTCTGTATCATCTACAAAGATACCGTCTTGTGTCCATCTGGTCTATAGATAAGGATGCCCTTGGCTGGGAATGCCCTGGCACTCTCCCAGAGCCCCTACTGCCTGCAGGGAGCCCCACACACATTTCCCTGCACAGAGCTCAAGCTGTGGCTGGCCTGGCTCTCCTGGGTCTTACTGTGGTCGCATCAGGAACTCAGAAATAACAGGGACACTCAAGCGGTCAGTTACTTAGAACAGCAGCCAGGGGCTTTTTGTGAAGGAGATCCCTGCATGGCCGCAGCAGATCTATGGATCTATTGGTATAGGAGGCAACGTGTTTATTGCAGATGGCCGTCCCTGAAACAGATCCCCGATAATCAAAATCCCCGAGTCAGGTCCCTACACTACAATTATGGTTGAAAAAAGCTAACTGGCAGGCACTCATGCTAAGTGTAGCACAGTGTCCAAGTGTTGTTGATCCATCAGACTCAAGTGGGATGAAGACATGGTTAGTTTCCCTTCCTCGGTCTTGTTACTGTGACGTGTTTCCTACCCCTGCGACCATCGCTGGGCATATCAGAGCACGGAGCTGGCCCTTGACACTCAGCTTCTGGACTCTGGGCTGTGTGGTGGGTGAGCCCGAGCAGCCTGCCTGGGCTCAGACACCATCGTGAAACACAGATCCCAATCTTACGTTGCTCATGATGCCATGCGTTTTTGTCCCCGTCCCTACAAATGCAAAGTGCCTTCTTCCCTAACTTTTCTTTTCTTCCTTTAACCTTCACATGCCCCCTCCCGACCCCGACCTCCACATGCCCCCTCCCGACCCCGACCTCCACATGCCCCTCCCAACCCTGACCTCCTCCTCCGGTGGCTTGCACATCCCTTGAGCGTCACTGATTCCCACTGATGACATCTTGCGCTAAGAATCATGACCCACTTGATTTTTCACTTTTTCTGAGCGGGACAACTAATATTTATACACTAGAAGTGCAGAGATAAAATCGTGTACAAGATGCTAGGAAAACATTACAGATCAGGCGGGCATTCCGAATTGGAAAGTCTTGGAAATTTGGGTGGACAGAGCAAGTCGGTGCCCATTTACTATAAAAGAGTTTTCAGTTGACACTTCTTCCCTGGTAAGATCCTTCAGTGACTTTCATTTCCTTATCTTTGCTTCCAAAGCCATCATAGATTTGGCTTCAGTGCCTTTCTTCAGGCCTAATTTGTTTTAGTCATCTGCAGGGCCCCAGCCAAACAGACCCATTCATCATTCCCTGTGTACACAGCCTGCTCTGAATCTCTGCCCCTTGGATCATGGGGACAGGAGCAGGCTCACATCTGTGTGTGCATGTGTGTGCTGCGTCCTCCAGAAAACCATTCCCCAGCCCGGAAAGACCTAACGTTAGACCCCCCATCACAGCATGCCCCATTTCCTGGGCACCCCCTCAAGGTGCTTTCACTCTCTAGCCGGCTTCTGAGCTGGCCTGTGCCCACCACGGGACTCTGCTGGTCTACCAAGGCCCTGAGCATAGGCACCACATCTTGCTGGATTTTACCTTAAGGGTTGTAAGAATTTTGTAAAGGTTGATTGAAAATGAGATGGATAACAGTAAGGTTAAAAGATGTTTTTCTGGCAAAGATCTCTTGCTTACTAGTAAGTTGATATATGTAGGTTGGAGGCTTTTGGGGGCTAATTGGTTTGGACTGAAAGACAATGTCTTCCTGTTTTACTGTCTTCATTAAGAATTCCCTGAGCCCTAGCTCCGAAGGGCTTGGCTCCAAAGAGGTTAAATTCCCTATCTGTGAGGCATGGCCTAAGCCATTTGCCACTCTTAGCCTGAGATTGCACATTTCTGAAATGAAGGAAATTGTATTTCTTAGGCTCAGTTTCTCTGTCTGAAGAATGGGGTAGAGCAGTAGCTTGCTGTAGGCTGAGAGAAGGCTGTGCAGGATAATCCAGGCAGAGCCCTTAGCATGATGTGGGGCCCATGTCACTAACAATGCCCTGCCCGCTCCTCCAGTGAGCAGGAGTCTAACTAAGTAAATGCAAATACTATGTTAGATTAGTGGTGGTAGGATTAACAGATCACTGGCTTGAAAAAGATATAATCTAGTCCTTCCCATTCCTGCTCAAATCAGTGTTCCTCAACTCTAAGCTTAAGAGAAATTTGAAATCTGCCCAATTTACCTCTATTGCCAAATATCACGTCATGGAAATATATATATATATATTACCATATTTGCTAGAAAACAAATGCTTTGGGGACCCGACCAGGAGAAATGTAAAATTCCAAGCGTCTTAATTATTTATCAGAGCATCTTTTTGTGCACACAGCAGAAAAGTAAGGTCCATTTCTCAAAGTCTGCCTGAATTTACTAAATACAGTTAATCATCATTAAGCCTTTACCCCAAAGATACAGATGTAGTGAAAAGAAAGGCCATCTGTACCCCAATGTTTATAGAAGCAATGGCCATGGTCGCCAAACTGTGGAAAGAACCAAGATGCCCTTCAATGGACAAATGGATAAGGAAGATGTGGTCCATATACACTATGGAGTATGATGCCTCCATCAGAAAGGATGAATACCCAACTTTTGTAGCAACATGGACGGGACTGGAAGAGATTATGCTGAATGAAATAAGATAAGCAGAGAGAGTCAATTATCATATGGTTTCACTTATTTTTGGAGCATAACAAATAGCATGGAGGACATGGGGAGTTAAAGAGGAGAAAGGAGTTGGGGGAAATTGGAAGGGGAGGTGAACCATGAGAGACTATGGACTCTGAAAAACAATCTGAAGGGTTTGAAGAGGTGGAGGGTTGGGAGGTTGGGGGAACCAGGTGGTGGGTATTGGAGAGGGCACGGATTGCATGGAGCACTGGGTGTGGTGCATAAACAAGTAATACTGTTATGCTGAAAAAAAAACAAAAATAAAAATAAATTAAAAAAATGATATGTGAGATCAATATGACTGTTGAGAAAACATCATAAATTACTTCTTGCTACCCCTTCTTAAATATTGGAATCTTGGACGTTTACTGAAGAGTTTTTTACATATTGAATATTCTATCTCTAAAACAAATAGAAACATTGATACGGAAAGTGGAAGGAAGTGATTTTGCATTAAATTTAAAGCAAATCAGTTCACATGAAGAATGAAGGCCACAGTAGAATTTGAAAGTAAGCCAATGTGATTTTTAACCCCAAAAAGTGAAGCACCTTGACTCTCTAGTCTAGGACTTTTTAAAAAATATTTATTTATTTATTTGACAGATCACAAGTAGGCAGAGAGGCAGGCAGAGAGAGAGGAGGAAGCAAGCTCCCCACTGAGCAGAGAGCCTGATGCGGGGCTCGATCCCAGGACCCTGAGATCATGACCTGAACCGAAGGCAGAGGCTTTAACCCACTGAGCCACCCGGGTGCCCCTAGTCTAAGATTTTTAAGTAGAAAAGGGTCAAGACAGCTCTCAAATACTGGCTCTCCACTCACTTAAAACACACGTGATATGCTGGGACATTTCAGGTGGAGTCACCCTAAGAAAGGTGGTGGCTCTTTGGTGCGTGTTCCTGCCTGAATCAGGACCTACGCACGACTGTGGGTCTGCTTTTCCTGCCAGTGCCACAGGCCATCTTCCCACTCCCCACATGGAAGACACGAAGTTTCCGTGGTGCCAGGCAGATGGCATGTGCCTGCCATCAGGCCCGCTTTCCATCCAGGAGCCCGTCTGGTTTCCAGACCTCTGCTTCCTTTGCCCCAAAACCTGTCTTCTTATTTTTACCACAGAGAGAGCTTCTTGTTCTGAGGATTTAGCGTTCCTAACTACCACTGATTTTGGTGACTTCGTAACTCTTCACCGGGTGAGTACTTTGTGAGTCCCTGTTGGGAATCCAGAGATGAGGAAGGACAGTCCTCACCTCCAGGCCAGAGTCCACGAAGGGCTGTAGAAGAAGGAAAGGAAGAAGATGCCCGAAGAGTTCCGCTAGCCAGGCCGGTGCAGCGTGGATCTCAGCGACGTTCACTGAGTCCCTCAGTGCATTTTCAAACCAACTGCCAGGCATCCTAAATATGGGTGCACTCCACTGTGGGAGAACTTTATTCCCCTAAAACCGTAGGTGGGTGTGTTGTGGTTGCCAAGGACCCACAGGCCTTTTCTTGGGAACAGCCCTTTCCATTGCCCACTTCATTAGTGACGTGTCTCTTGCGACCCACTCATGGGTCCCCACATTCCTCTAGACAAGCAGAGGAAATAAGATCTTCCCAGAAACTTGTGTCCTGAGTAAAGTGAGACAAACATAAAAATATGGCAAATATAAAAACAGCAGATTTTCATTTTGTAAGTTGTATTCAGTAAAGCTATCTTCCTTCAATATAATATATTTTTTATGGTCTAATAATGGAGAGTTTCTGCTGCTTGCAGAAGCATAAGACAGAGCTTGTACGACCAAACCTGGATGCATCCCCTATGAAAAATGACATAGATCTTGGTGGAGGTGGACGTTGGTTTCCAAGGGCAGTGGAGCAGCCTGTATGAAATCAACCTTCCTCAAGAAAAATATGAAAACTAAATAAAATTTAAAAGGTATTTAGTTGACCTATCAGAGAGTAACCAAGGCATCCAGATATGCAGGGTCCAAAACTGCACGTGAAGGGAAGTATGCCACTACCCTGAGGTCAGCATTCTCTAGTCCTTTGCACTCGGGATAATACTGTATGCAGTGAGAGGCCAAGAAGTTACGCAGAACTCGAGGCTGAGACATTTGGTGGTCTCATAGGGCCGGGAAGATGAAAAGTGAAATGCAGGGCTTCCAACCCAGCAAGGGCTAGGATTCTGGGGGTGTTGGGATTGATGGATTTCTCAGTTGCATTCCCAGAATGGGCACGGAGCAGTCAGTCCAAGAGGCAGAGGACCAGGCAAGAGTGGTGTGGGTAGGAGGAGTGTGGGTGGGCAGAGCACTGAGTGGACCATCCAGCTCTGCCTGATAAAACTGACCAAGATCCTGGAGATGTGGACACTTGCCAAGCAGAGGGCAGGGAAGGGGTGGGGGGAATGACTGAAGCCAGCATGAGGTGCTCCCAATACATGACCTCAGCATCTGGACCTTCTTCTTGTCCTTTCTATGTGTTCATTGCTCTTTTATGTTCCCTCTCCCCCTGGATCACGAGAAACAAAGTCTAGTGAGAGAGTAAAGAGTCGGACCGAATGAGGCGTTCCCTAGCAGGATTGCACCAAGATCCTGGTCACGGCGCATGTGAGGAAACCCTTCTGACAAACTGCCAAGCCAGGGCTGGAATGGGGGCACCAATCATGTAGCTGGAAGGTAGTTCTAAGGACAAAGAAAAGTAGCTGAAAACGCTCTGATCGAACTCACACAAAATCCAGGTGCTTCACGGGACAGGGAAGCAGGGCAAAGGGCGTCACCGTGCGGTCCTAAAGTCAGCAGACGACGGTTTGGCTGTTCAGATGCTTCCAAGTCCACTGCTGTCTGTTGGACAACTGCACTGTCTCCCTCGACCAGCCCATGGCCCCTTGGGAAACCTTGTGGGGATCTAACACTCTTGCTCACTCCCTGGTCCCTTCATGCTTGCCTGGGGTTCTGGCACATCTGTAGGATGCCAGGCTCTCTGCCTCCAGAGCCCCGCAAATAGACACCTGTCCTGAACAAGGACGGAGACCCCAGCCTAGGGAAGATCCCCACCAGCCGAGGCTACAGGAAGAAAGCCAGGGAAAGCACATAGATGGGGGTGAAGACGAAGACCAGGGGGAGAAGAGGAAGGAGGAAGATGCCGGAAGCCACGTGGCACAGAACAGAGAAGGGCTAGGAACTTTTTTACCCCATTCTCCTAGCTCTAAGCAAATGAGAAGTCCTTGATGTCCTCCTGCCTTCCAGGTCCTGATTTTACCTTAAAATGTGTTTTCTTTTTCCTTTAGTTTTGATTTTTAGAGTTTTTTTTAAGTTTAACAATAATTATCTATTTATAAATGCAGAAGTATTGTAAGAGCACCCTCAGGAGCTGTGGAAAATGGCAAAGCCAAATTTGATCTCTGAACCATGCAACAAGTCAGTCTGTGCCCTTTTGGGGGTGAAGCCTTGAGGTCATCTTGACTCCTCCCTCCTCTGTCCCACAAAGCAAACAACACTGTGATGGTGAAGAGCCCAGGTATCCAGAAAATCATGGGAGAGAGGGGCTGATGCATGAGATGATGTAGATCTCTAGGTGATTGCTTAAAAATAATGGGGGATGCATGTAATCTTGTCTCCAGCAGATATCTTGTGAGATTGTGTGTGTGTGTGTGTGTGTGTGTGCGCGCGCGCAACAACCAAAAACAGCATGGCTCCGTTGTGGGCATTGGATCAGTTTGTGGAAACCGTGATCTCTAGCCTGGAGGTCAGCTCAGTTTCTGGGTATCAGAGGCTACGTTTCCTCCTTCTCAGAGGGAGCTATAAAATGAAGTCATTCAATGCAAGCTCTGCATTTTACATATGAGTCAGCTCAGGCCTACAGAAGTCATGCAGCTGGTCAAGGTTAGACATGGCTTTGCGTCCTGGTAACGTGTGTACTAGTTACAGTGTCTGGTAACGTGGTCGCTCCACACGTGGTCTGTAGCACATTATGTGTAATTAGGCCGTTTAGTCCTCACGGCCACTCTGAAAGCCAGGCATTGTGAGGATGTTAAGGATGGAGAGGATTTCCTACTTTCCCAAGCTACACTGAGATTCTGCATCTGACTGTGGGCATCGAGTGCCAAGCCTCTGTGGGCAGCCCTTCCTGTGGGCGGAGAAGGGCCACTGCTCTGGAACCGCCTTGTGTGGCCAGACGATGGGCAGTCCTCCCACATCTCATGCATAATATTAATTACTTTCAGGCATGCACACTCAAGGCTATCATCGGTAAACTCTATTAAAACTAAATCAAAGAACATAATCAGGAGATCAACTGTCCAGAAAAAAGAGCCACTTTTCACCTGGGTACACAATCAAATATCAAAATCTACACAGCAGAAGAATCCATTATTAGTAAAATAACTATATTACACAAAATGCAATGATAATGAACTTGGTGAACTTCAGTGTTATATGACTGTTATATGAATGCTTACTGTTCACCAAGAGGAAAAGGATCTTCTTTAATTTTCTTATGCACGCATTCACCTTCTTCCGTGATACTGGCCCTGGGGTCACTGGCTTTGCTGTTTTCATTATGGTAGGGAAACAAACAGGGAAATTCAATGCTTCCATTAGTGGGCAGACCATTAATTTAACTTTAATCAATATGACTACTAAGAGTTCATTGAAAATCCATACTCTTGTTTCTATAACACTAAAGCATAATTAATTATAAAAACATGTAATAAACATGTTTCCTAAGTAGATAAAAATTAGATTTTAATAAAGTAGCTTATTATTATGTATATGAGGTGATTAACATTTTCTGCATAAGCTTTGGGATATACACTGGGTACTGATTTTTTTTTTGAAAAATAAAACTGCAGTGAAGTTACAGAGTGATATAGATTAAAATCTGTCCTTTCTGTTCCCTCCATTGGCCATTGTCTTTTTCAGGGTAAACTAGGGGAGAAAGATGTATCTGCTTTGTTGTTTTAATGCCAATGAGCCCCCACGGATCTGGGCAGAGGCCATTTCATTAGGATGGACATAAAATTGCCACATTAGAGCATGGTCTGAGCACAGTAGAAAGCAATTGAATAATCTATTCAAAATCTAAATGTGATTTATAAACGCAGGATTTGCGCTGCCACCAAATCGTATAATCTTGGGAGTGTTTTATTTGTTCCAAGGTCATGTCTGTCAAATCTTGCAGAGATTTTAGAGTTATAATGTAGATTCTAAACAGAGCAAATAATTGTCTGAGTGACTCATTTTACTGCTAAGAACTGGGTGTGCTTTCATACTAGACTAGTGTATGCAGCCATAAATCTGTCTGGAAATGTGGAGGACAGCTTTGTTTGAGTACCCATGATTTCTCATTGTAAAAATTACACTATTTTTCCTTGGTTCTTACATAAACCCTATAAATGAGATAGTTATTATAAAGTAGGATCTGGAAGGTTAAAAAAAAAAAAAAGGAGGTTCCAGTCTCTGAGGTATACATAGAAAGTCAGTGGTAAAGCTGGTGATAAGGTCCCATGTTCCAAGACTTGGGACAATTACTGTGTTGGCAAAGAGATTTCCATGGCTCTCCTGGACACCCACCCAGCATTGAGGCAATTGGCAAATTGAACCTAAAATCAGAGCACATGATTCTCTGATGTATGTTAATAAATCAATTATACCTTTTATAATCTCTAAAGCAACCATTAAGAAAATAACTAAAAAAAATAGTAAAAAACTTAAGAATAAAATTCAAGTGGTAGACTAAAAATGCTTACTTACAATAATAGAAAATAGTCAAGGAGGACAAAGGAACAACAAGACAGGAGAATAAAGAAAACATAGCAAAACACAGCATCTGTAAAGCCAGCCACACCAATAATTACATTAAATGTGGATGGTCTAACCACCACAACATAAAGACAAAGATTATCAGACTAGATATAAAAGTGATATTATATATATGCTGTCTATAAGACACATGCATAGACTCGAAGATACAAATATTTTGAAAATAGAAGACAGCAGTAGATGTGCCCTACAGATAGTAATCCTAAGAGCTGGCTCTGTTAATATCAGAGAAAAAGGACTTCAAAATGAGAAATATCATTAGATAAAAAGATAGTGAAAATGAGGAAGGCTTAACAATGATAAATTTATATGTACCTAGCAACAGAGCCTGCAAATATATAAAATGGGAAAAAGTGTTCACAACCTACTTCTCAATGATTCAAAGAACAGACAGAAAATTAGGAAGAATGAAGAGTTGAACAATATTATTGACCAACTCACTCTAATGACTGAGAACATCATAGTGTTTTCACTATCTTTATGATGAGTGAAAACAGCATAGGTCATGTTATCCAATGACTGCTGAATATGTATATTTAGGACCACCTGTTCATCATCCAAGAAAGCTCTTAAGTGAGAAAAGTTTAAAAGCCTGCTATTTAAAAGTATTAGAATCACAGAAAGAATGTTCATTGAGCACAATGAAACCAAATTAGAAATCAACCATGGGGGGTTTATAAATCCCCATATACTTGGAAATTTAAAAACACACTTTTAAGTAACCCATGGGTCAAAGGAGGCATAAAGAAGAAAATCGGAAAGTACGTTGAAACTGAAGGAAAACAAAAATACAACATAGCCAAAGTAAAGAGATGCCTGATGAATGCCGATATGAGAAGAGAAATGTCTCAAATGCATAAGTTAGGCTTCCATTTTAAAGAAGTAGAAGAAAAAAACTGACCCAAAGTAAAGTTGAAGAGATGTAATGATTAAGATCAAGCAGAAGTCAAATAAAGAAATAATAGCAAAATAATAGAAAAAAAGCAATAAAACTAAAAGTTGCTTTCTTGAAAATATCAACAACTTTGACAAATCTTTCTATAAGCTATAAATACATAAAATAGAGAAGACAAAAAAATACAAGAATCAGGAATGCAATAGGGTCATTACTACCTAGTCTACTGAAAATTTAAGTATTATAGGATATATTTTGGCCACTATTTTACCAATAAATTTGACAGCTTAGATTAAATGATCAATTTTTTTTGAAAAACAAAGATTACTAAAACATACTCAAGACAAAGTAGAAAATGTGAATAGTTCACAGTTAAGGAATATGTGTTGATAACTAAAAGTCTTCCCATAGGGCACCTGGGTGGCTCAGTGGGTTAAGCATCTGCCTTCGGCTCAGGTCATGATCACGGGGTCCTGGGATCGAGCCCCACATTGGGCTCCCTGCTTCTCCCACTCTCTCTCTACTCAATCTCTCTCTCTCAAAGCAATAAAATCTTAAAAAAAAAAATCTTCCCACAAAGATAAGTCAAACCATTGGGATTTTACCAGGAAATTCTGCAAGTATTTAGAGAAGAAATAATTTTAATCCTTTACAAACTCTGAAAGATAGAGAAAAAAGGAATAAATACTTCCAACTCATTCTATGAAGCCAGTATTACCCTGATATCACATACACAAAGATTGCAAGAAAGCAACAACAAAACCAATCTACAGACCAATATTCCTCACAAATGCAAAATCCTTTGTTCACCAGTTATACATCATGATCAAGTGGAACTTGCCCTCTTGAGTTTAGGGTTATATCTGAAAACCCACTAACGTAATATCCCATAATAGAAGAAAGAGAAAAAAATCATGTCATTTCAATAAAAATTTAGAAAGCACCTAACAATATCCCAGAAACAATTTTTTAAGATTTTATTTATTTATTTGACAGAGACACAGCAATAGAGGGAGAGGGAGAGGGAGAAGCAGGCCTCACGCCGAGCAGGGAACCCAGTGCAGGGCTCGATCCCAGGACCCTGGGATCACGACCTGAGCTGAAGGCAGAGGCTTAATGCACTGAGCCACCCAGGCGTCCCCCAGAGCCAATTATTAAAAAAAAAAAAAAAAAAAAAAAAAGGTTTTCAATACACTAGAGATAGAAGGGAACTACTTCAACTTGATTTACAGAATATACAAAAACCTATAGTAAAATCTTACTTAGTTGTGAAATAGTGAATTCTTTTTCCTTAAAACTGAGCATAAGATGAGAATGACTGGTTTTGCCACTTCTGTTAAACATGTACTGGGGATTTTAGATAATACACTACAGGGGAATAATAAATAAATTAAAAGCACATAAAGTGGAAGGGAAAAATATGAAAGTGTCTTTGTTTTTGGTTTACATGGCTCTGTAAATAGAAAATCCCAAGGAGTTTACAAAACACTTCTAGAACTAATAAAATTAGCCTGGTCAAAAGATATAAAATCAATATACAAAAATCAATTGTATTCCATACAAGCAACAAACAATGAAGTGTAAAATTATATGATACATTAATTTATAATAGCTTCAAATAGAATAATTAGGAATAAATATAATAAAAGAAATGAAAGATGTATACATTTAAAACTTTGCTATAAAAGATCTAAATAATAGACATTTTGGGTTCATAAATTGGAAGATTCAATATTGTCCCTGTGGCAGTAACCTCTAAATTAATCCTTAAAGTCCATGTGATCTCTGTGTAGTCCCATCAGGTCTACTGTAAGAACTTATACGCTAGTCCTAACATTGATCTGCAGGTGCAGAGAACCTAAGGTAACCAAACCAATTTTGGAAAAGAATAAAATTGAGGGACCTACATTGTTTTATTTCAAAACTTACCCTAAATCTGCAATGATCAAGGCACACATGTTAATGGACCAGAACCAAAGGCCTGGAAATAAAACCTTACATTTATGGGGCTTGGTATTTGACAAAATTTCAAAGATGATTCAATAAGGAAAGGAAAATTTCCAACAGATGGTGCTGGAACAATGGGATATTCATATGTAAAATGTATAAACTCAGACCATTACCTCAAACTGTATGAAAACACTAAGTCAACAATGTCATGGCCGGCGCGACAAATCAACCAGGAACGTGAGGGTAAGAGGATGAAGAAAAGAACTCGAGAAGCAGAGAGATGGGGGCAGGAGGAGCACTGAGGAGGGTGTCCAACAGTGCTAAGTTTATTCAAAGCATTAAGGCCATATATATAGTGATATTACCATAAGAGAAGCAATACATCTGTGTCTAAACAACCACGAGTTCCCATAATAAGTTTCACAATTGACTATAAGCAGACCTTGTGACACCAAATGGCTGATGCCAGTACAATTGTTCTGTATTGATACAGCAAACCTGAAAGTAATTTATGGACTGTACTAGGGTAGCAAGGACCAGCCATGAACTTATGACCCCAACCAAATTGTTCTCATTTGTTTAGCAAGCGTGTGGGAAGTCACGTAGGCGAGCGCACAACACATAGCACAGACCCTTTCTCAGTGCTACTCAACTTCTCCTGTCCTAAACCTTTTGTTAGGTTATTCAGACTTTAAAGGAGGCACAAGTCAGGGCCTGGTTTGGTCCTCGTCTCAAGCCTTACTGCGGCCTCCCACACAACAAGCATTAGGCCCACAGGTAAGAGCTCAAACTGTAATACGTCTAGAAAAATAAATAGGGGAAGGTCTCTGTGACCATGAATCAGTAAAGATTTCTGATATAAAACATCAAATTGTGGCCACATGTAAGATAGTCTTGATAAACTGGACGTCATCAAATTAAACAATTTTGTGCCTTATCAAGTCTATAAGGACATGGAAAGACAGGCTGGAGATAGAGTGTGTTTGCATATGATACATTTGAAAGAGGACTTGTAGCTCAGGTATATAAAACTCAATAATAATAAAGCCAATAATCCAATTAAATAATGGGTAAAAGATTTGGATAGGTATTTCATCAAAGAAGACACAGTAGTGGCTAACAAGTATATGAAATGATGCTAAACATTATTTTTCATTAGGGAAACACAAATTAAAACCACAATGAGATACCACTGCATATATATTAGAACGGTTGTAAGCAAAAAGGCCAAGAATTTCAAGTGCTCAGGAGGTTTTGGAGAAACTGGAACATCTATTCATTGCTGGCAAAATTTCCAAATGATGTGATCAATTTGTAAAACAATTTCTTTTTTTTTCAAAGATTTTATTTATTTATTTGACAGGGAGAGAGAGACAGCAAGAGAGAGCACAAGCAGGGGAAGCAGCAGAGGGAGAGGGGGAAGCAGGCATCCTGCTGAGCAAGGAGCCTGATGTGGGTCTTGATCCCAGGACCCTGAGATCATGACCTGAGCTCAAGGCAGACACTTAACCATCTGAGCCCCCAAGGTGCCCTTGTGAAACGATTTCTTGAAGTTAAACATACACTGACCATAAAATTCAGCTTCCTATCCTGAGGTATTTCAAAGAAATGAATGAAAGCATTCATGCACAAAGAGACATGCATGTGAGTGTTCATAACAGCAACAATGTTTGTCATACCTAAACACTAGCAAGAACATACCTGCCCATTAACTACAGAATGGATAATCGAGATGTGGAGTACCCATACAGCTGAGTACTACTCTATAATTAAATGAGCCACTGAAACCCAGTGTTAAGTAAAAGATGCCAGTTGCAAAAGGTCCTGTATTATAAGATTACATTAATATACAGTGTCTATAAAGGCAAGTTTGTAGACGCACAAAGATCATTGATAACCAGAGTTCAGGGCGGGACGAGAGGTAACTGTGTAGATACAAGGGAACTCTTTAAAGTGATGAAAATGTTCTAATATTGCATTATTACTAGTTGCACATTTCTATTAACATCACAAACCATTGAACTATATACTTACAAATGGTGAACTTTTTGGAATGTCAATCACATCTCATTGAATCTGTTAAAGAATTACTGTTGAGATGCTCGTCCACAGACCATGCTTGGTGATGGCTTTCTTTCTGTTTCATTTCAGAGACTCTGGTAGGTCCTTTTGTTGTTTTTATTTTGTGGATTTTGCAGACTTTTGGTTGGATATCATTTTTGGTTTGTATGGAAGGAAAAGAGCATGAAGCTTGCCTGAGGTTCTGCAGCGCCGTGACATCCTACCTAGCGAGCCCCATGAGGGACAGTTGATTCACCTTCCAGACTGATGTTTAATCACAGTTTAAGCCACTGCAAACACTTCTTCTGAGCCTGGCAATGCTCTGCCTCAATTTGTCTGCCTGGGACAAGTCTCCTTCTTCCATACTCTCACGTTTATCCTCTTGCCTCCAGTGTCAAATTTTGACCACATTCCCAGCAAACTGGAAATCCCCAGTGTTTCCATATTCTTGTGTCCTAAGCTCAGAAGAGCCCCTTCAAACTGTACAATCCATAGCAGTGTCTATCCTCAGCTTAGGCTATGAAGACCCAGAAATTAGGGACTACACCTTGCTCGTGTTTAAGTTAATTGTTCATGCCATGCAGGAAAAAAAAAATCAAATTATTTTAGTGTCTGAACTATTTTAATGGATGGTATTGAGGAAGAGGAGTTAAAATAAGATCCAAAGTCCTGAGGTCCGTTCTGCTGTTTAAAACCCTAATATTTATTCTCTAGTTTCCTCTCAATAAAACTGTATACCACTTCAATGTTATTTTGTTTTTATCACTAGTTGTTAAAATACGCATGATCTGACTTGCATTCCCGATGTGGTTACTCAGTTATCGGATCGTTGTGTTTACTTGTCTATGCTAATTTCATCCGGTTCTGGAAGCTCATTCATTCCTTAGAAGATCGGCTGATTCATTGAAGTTGGCCTCTGACAGGCATCTGGGTTTGGACAATTATCCAGAAGAGAAGCCTTGAACCATAATTCTTCATCTTTTATTTGTTTATTTTTAAAGATTTTATTTATTTATTTGAGAGACAGAGATAGTGACAGACATAATGAGAGAGAGCATGCGTGAGAAGGAGCAGGAGAAGCAGGTTGTCTGCTGAGCAGGGAACCCCGATGTGGGGCTTGATTCTGGACTCCAGAATTGGGACCTGAGCTGAAGGCAGATGCTTAACTGACTGAGCCACCCAGGTGCCCCCATTCATGGTGTTTTAAAAGTTTCATTTATTTTGAGACTAAAGTCTCTAGAGAACTTTTAACAAAGCAGCCCACCAAAAAATGATAATGAAAATAATAAGTAAATAAATAAATAAGTAAATAACACACAGATTTATTGTTTCTGTGGGTCATTCCGCACATCCATCATGAATGCTGTTGGCTGTCTCTCTCTGGGTTCATGAATACCCCCAGTTGACCACAGAACTCTTCAGGACTCTTACTTGTACTTGCCTTCAAATCCCCCACCCTTCTTTGTGGAGGACCTCGCACAAACTGGTACTAGAGCAAAGATTTTGGTGGATTGGTTGATCGATTCTTGGATTGGCATGACTAGTTGAAAATGGTGAAAGTGATCCTCCTGGAATTGGAGCAGCTCTCTAAAAATCGATCCTTTATCTTTGCTTTCTGACTCATGATTATCAAGTCTAATTCTCCTGTCATGTCAAATCAGACTTGTTAGAGTGACGTTAAGTGTAAGTCCAACATTAGCTCAGCGGTGTGGATGTGTATCCCTCGGTAAAGGAAGTGGTTGTAACCACCAAATCCCAATAGTTAGCTGACATGGCAACTCACAGAAGCAACTCCATAACTTCAAGGTAGGTTGACATATGAGTAGATCAGATGAATAGAGTCTCCACTCTTCATTCGTGTAAGATCTCAATGACTTGGGAATTCTTGAGCTCACTTGCTGCTCTTCAGAGCACTATGAAGAAGAAGGGCATGAAGAGGAACTCAACATCGCTTGCATCTTCACTACACCTGGAAAGTCTTCTGATTTCTTAGCATTTTTTAGCAGTTCTGTAATGGGTATACTGAAATTCATCCTGTCTAAATATGCAGTGTGAATATCAGGTTTTGGGTTTTTTTTTTCCCCTGATTTTTTGACAGGGAAAAAAGAGAGACCAGCTCAAAAAATTCAAATGCTGCGTATTATAATTGTCCACGGAGATACCCTAGACAGTCTCATCAGCATTTCTGGAGGTGACAGTCAAGTGCTAGTAGTCCATAAAAGCTTCCCAGGTTATTGTTACCAGTCCTCGAGTTTAACAGCAAATGCTTAGAAAGACAATGCTTGTCGCTATTCTTTATTGTCTTTAATTATCTCAGTTAAAACAGGGATGTGGTAAAAGCACTAACGTATTTTGCTATCTGGTGAAATGTTACAAGTGTAAATTATTTAGGCAATACTATTAAAAGGGATTTTCTGAGTTTTAAAGCAAAATGATACCCTATATGGCTTTTAAGAGTCCTATTTATAAGAAAATGCTATAAAAAGTCTAAAATAAGAAAAGATAAACAAAAGAATTCAGGAATGTCAATCTTAATGACACAACCTGAAATAGAAGCTGTCGTCACCTGATGAACCACACATGCCATTTCCTATTGAGGAAAGAGACAATGGGAGTCTTAGGCTACACAGTGTACTCACAGACTAATATGTTATCAGAATAAATGAATTTAGGAGGCACTAAAATATAAGGGGATACTGACAGAAGGCTCACTGTTGAGGAAATGTTTAACCTGTTTTGCTCAGTCTTTTACACATTTTTACCCCAATAGTCTGTGTATTTGCATATGGACATTGTGTCTTATCTTTTGCTAACTCTGATAATCTCAGAAGATGAATAAAGCATATTTGTGCATCAGTATAAAAAGAAAAAAATACATTTAAATTATAGCAATCTTCTGATTTTTTACTTTTTTAATGTTAGAGCAAAAGTTTTCAACGAAGTGTGGAGTGTATGTTGTTTTAGAGGTCGTTTTATTTCCTGAAATGTCCAGACATGAAGATCTCCCTGTTTAATGTGACCTTTAGCATTGATAAGGCTGCACTGGCTCTTTATTCTTCTTAAGTCTTTTCTAATTACTACACAGCCTAGAGAATTATTTGTATTTATTAAAAACTGATTTTTTGGTTTCTGGTTCTGCACACAAGGAGCTTGGAAATCCTCACTCATCCTAACAAGAAAAATTCTGAACAGACTGGGAAAGTCAACAACTCTTCCAGGATCTGTAGGAAAAGAGAGGACATGGGGCAGACCATTGCCCCCAAGGCAGAGACAGACAGGTGAGTGCAAGTCATTGTGGGCTGACAGGAGCAGAAACCCACAAGGTGAAACCACTGTGGAAACGACACGCAGGTAGGAAAGCATGAGCTGCAGTTGATGAATTTCTGGAGGATCAGAGAATAAAAAACAAAAAGAAATGCTAGAGGCAAATAGACAACAAACAAAAAGAACATTGTAACAGAAATGAAGAATGCCCTTGACCGTGATGAGTAGCAGAATCTTCCAGCGCTTTGGTGTGTGGATTACTTTGAGTTAAAGGTGCTTACACAATAACAAATGCAAGGAAAAAACTGTGATTTTTTTTTCTTAAAAGCAGGAGAGGACATTCTCATGTGATAGATGACCTTTCTGAACGACAAGGAAAGTAACCTTGTTATCACCGACCACAAGAAGCTGAGACTCGGAGATTTCTACACGAACAACCTTGTTCCAATAACTTATCTCCCTTTGGCATCCCCACAGGTTTTAGTGGCTTTCCCACAATTGCCCCCTTTCATTCAACTTGCTACAAAATCATGCAGAATCCGCCGTTTCTTTGGGTCCTTCTTCCTCATGAGGGCTCTGTGTCCTGTGAAACTTAAATAAACTTGTGTGCTTTTTCTCCCATTAACCTTTCTTATGTCAGCTGAATTTTCAGACACAGCTGGAAAATTCTAAGAAGGTAGAGGGAGAAACACTCCTCCCCTACAGTGGGCTCGTGAGCAGGCTGGACATGGCTGGTAAAAGAATTGCAGAATTTGAGAATAACTCAACAGAACCCACAAAACCTGAAAAGCAAGAACAACAACTGAAAAAAATTAAAAAGCACAACAGAATATCCAAGGACTTCGGGACAACTCTAAAAGTTGTAACTCAATGCAAATACCATCAGAAGAAAGCGAGAAAAGAGTAGAGGCATCTGAATCAATAAGGACTGAGAATTTCCCCCAAATTAATGTCAGACACCAACCACAGATGGGGGAATCTCTGAAAACAGCAAGCATGATAAATGAAAAAACAAACAAAAAATGACATTGAGACACATCATTTTCAATTACAGAAAATCAAAGATAAAGGAAAAAATCCAGAACAAAGCCAGAGGAAGACAACCCCTTACCTAGAGAGAAACCAGGTAAGGATTACATCCTACATCTCCTCAGAAAATAGGCAAACAAGAAGAAAGTGGAGCAAAATATTTGTGCTGAGAGGGAGAGAAGAACACAACACCTGAATCCTGTGCCTGTGAAATCATCCCTCAGGAGTGAGGGAGATATGGCTTGCCAGACAAACAACAGTTGAAGGAATTGGTTGACAACAAATGTTGCCCAAAACAGTCATTTAGAGAGGTGGGAAGAGCTTTGAAGAAGGGACAAGTGAAGGTAGAATTTAAAACAAACTGCCAGCCATGTGTAATAATAACCCTGTAACGATTTCTCCTCACAATGAGGCTCATCAGTCTCACTCAGGAAAGCCCAGGCTTCAGACAAGGGGTTGTGGAAGCCATAATACCCTCCGTGTAATGTCGTACTTGGTATGATAATCTTGATAAAGCCATTTACATAGCTGAAAGAAAAAGAGTAAATCCTTATGGAAATTCTGTTCTGTTATTAGGAAACAACTAGAAACAATCCCCCCCACACCCTGCCCAGGCTCAAATTCATTCTAAGACGAAAACAAATCCTGTCCCATTGCGATGATCATTTTCTCCTCAAGTGTGATAGACTCTACTTTCTCTGGTGTATTTTCTATTATAGTTTCCTGAAGACAAATATGACTGGAATAATCAGCAAAAATTAAGCTCAAGGAGCCCATAGGCTCTCAAGAAAGCTACAGGGCAACAGAGCCCAAGAGAACAGAAACAGGGTGATGAGAGAGGGACAGGCATCTGCATCAGAGAAAGATGTCATCCCCAGGTTCAAAAAAGAGTTGCTATTGCGGAAGGCTGATCCCCAGGGCTTCTGTCTGTAAGATATTCAGACGGAATTTTGGACTAAAGAGTTTAGATGAAAGTTCTGTAGGTAAGGGCAGAAGAAGTGTGTAGGGGAGAGAGGCTCCACTTTCCATCCAGGAGCTCCCACATTGGAATGGTCGCCATGGAGCACTGTCACTGTTGGTTGTGCCCCTCAAACCCCGGTGCCCCGCCAGGAGGAGGAGTTCTGGGGAACATCTGCCTTAGGTCATTCACTTAGATCCTACAGGCCCTAACATGCAGAACTCAGCTCTGCTGAATGTCCTTCTGAAAGCATAAGCTGGTCTAGCTCCTGTGGGACCAAGGGTTTTTCATTCCAGGAAACCAGGATATTTTATAATAAAGGATAAATTGTGGCTGGCAGAAAGAAAAGGGAATCATAAAACTCTCACTTCCTTATGCCTGGGAAAACCAGAACTTGGAATGTGATATATTGAAATGGGGTCTGGGCCGTTCTTCCCACACCCCAGAGGGCCATGCAGCCACTGAGGTATCCGTAGCAGGAGTCCAGGTTGGGAAAAGATGGTTTCAATGTTCAAAAAATGGGACAGTTCAGGATCAAGGGAAGAATGTTCTTTAATTATTTCTGTATCAGTGAAAAGCCAGAATTTCAAACAGAATATTTTTTAAATCCACATTAATTAGCTATAAAAATAAATTCAAGGACTACACCCCACACACCACTGATTTGATTTGTCTTGCTATTTTTCGGCATCTTTCCCTAGATTATCTAGGGCCATTTGGTATATGCTGAAGCAACTGTATCCTTAATAGGGGCCCGGCCAACCTGTAGCCTGGATCTGCTGTGGACAGGCTACATCTCATCTCAGCTAACCCATGAATTAGAAAGACAAAACAACATCGATTCAGTCTGGCTTTTAGTTTAGTTAACTGGGAAGAGAAAGGATGAAAAAGTTGAATAGAAAAGTCTCCTCAAAACATACATATTTTAAGAAATTCCATTTTGGTTCCCCAGGTGGCTCAGAGGTTGGGTGTCTGCCTTCGCTCAGGTCATGATCTCAGGATCCTGGGATCGAGTCCTGTATCAGGCTCTCTGTCCAGCAGGGAGCCAGCTTCCCCCCCTCTCTCTCTGCCTGCCTCTCTGCCTACTTGTGATCTCTGTCAAATAAATAAATAAAATATTTTAAAAATAAAAATTAAAAAAAATATATGTCCTCCTCACCCTCGCCTGCACCACACCCTATAGCAGGAAGGACTGGTTCTCTTTTTATCTGAATTTGACTCGTCCTTTCCTGTTCTACTCAAATCCTGCCTTTCTGCCAGGCTAGCTCAAAGCTGCAAACCGACAGCCATGTGTCCTCTGCTGCTAGACGCAGGGCCAGGCCGGGCGTGGCACAGGAGGGTAGGGCTCTCGACTCCTGCAAGGATTGACCATCTTCTCACCTGCATAGATTCAACTCAGGCCTCTTTTCTGAGCCAAACTCAAGGCAGGTGAATATATGCTCCCCACTCCTTTGCAGTCCCCTTCCACATCCATGTAACAAATCCAGTCACTCCTTGATCTTTCCAAAAGAAGCCACACCTGTGTTGTGCTATTTCTGTCCTATTTCAGTGGGACTTGTCTCACCAACATGCCTGAACTTTGTGAGCACTCAGGATTCGTTCTTGGACCTTGGAGGATTACTGGCTTGTGCACAGACCAGTGGGAGGCACCCAACGAGTCTTGTAGAAATACCCATGCACCCTGTTGTTGGTTTTAAATTTCCCCCAAAACTCCTCTCATTCTCTCGTTCATAAAACAGAAGGCAAACTCTACACGGCCCTCTTGTGGACCACACATAATAAGCTAGAACTTTTGCTACACAGACCACGGTGCAGCCCAGCAGCTGGGTTCACCAAGGAAAACATTCAGCTTTAAAATATGACACTTTGAAATACGACACTCTCATTAAATTCAAGAAAACTTTGGATGCTTTATTTGTGATTTTATTATTTTCAAAAAGTGTAAATATTTTTATAAGATGAAATCTTCAGATCGATTTAGATCACATCAGTTCAGCCCCTGTCCATGGCTGTCAGTGTGTAGCAGCGAGACGGCATGATTCCTGCTGTGGAGAGAATGGAATTAATGAAGTCAGTAGTTAAGAATTTGTCAGTTTGGGATATCAGTGTGTATTTGGACTATTTTAAACTTAGGAAACATAACTCCTTTCTTTTGTTTTGTTTTGTTTTGTTTTGTTTTGTTTTTAGAACTGCAGAGTCATTCATCAGGCGTGTTTGCTACTTTCCCTGATTTTGAGCTGAGTCTTAGAACATCAGAAATGTTTCAGAATCATCACAGGTGACTCAGGGACGAGAGGTGTCCCCTGGTCATGGGCAGCTTTTGCTTCAGTAGCTACAGGCGACCGAGGGAAGAGCTGGGCTCTGCCCATTGCCCAGAGTGACTGGGGGGGCAAGGGAGGAAGTAGACAGAGCGAGCACAAGGTCAGATAGGGTCAGGGGAGTGAAAATCATAAAAACCGGGAAGGAGAGTTGGGTCCGTCAATATATAGGCAACTAAGCCAGTCGAGTCTGCTATTCAGTAGCTACAAAATTACAATTCTATCCTCCCAGAGAGAGGGAGACCTGGCCCCAGCCTTCCTGATGGTTTATTTCAGAGGAAGGGCTTTCATGTCCTTGAGAAGGGCACTCCTGGATTAGGGGAGGTACACACATTTCTATCTCAAAGAAACACGGAAAGATTTAATCTTGAACATTTGTCTTTATTTGTCAGAGAGAGAGAGCAAGCACAAGCGGGATTGGAGGAGCAGGAAGAGGGAGAAGCAGGCTCCCCACTGAGCAGGGAGCCCCATGCGGGACTCGATCCCAGGGCCCTGGGATCATTACCAGAGCCGAAGGCAGACGCTTAACTGACAGAGCCACCCAGGCACCCCGGCTCTTGTAAGCTTTTAGTAACGGTTCTAAGTGAGGGTTCTTAGGGGTCTATAGTCAGGTGTTGACTAGAACAAACAGTATAGTTCTTCTAAGTTGTGAGGCTTTTCAAACAGGATCTCAAAGGGGAGCTGGAGTGTCCCCGGCAGGTGTGGCCTTGGAAGCAGGAGCTGCACGCTAGGTGTTGGCCGAGTCTCCTGGTGCGTGACTTGGACCTCCACCGAGGTTCTTAGTGCTCCTTTGCAGTCCTCTGGCATCAATGGGAGGCTCTCAGCAGCTCTTAGGATGGACCTCACCCCGGGGAAGGAGACCGAGGATGCTTGGTGAGCTGGGCCCTCCCTCCCTCCTGCAGGACTTGCCCTGGGAGAAGCAGTCAGCACCCCATGGCAGAGTGTGCTGGGCTGTCCTCCTGTGGCAACACGGGCCCACTCCTCTGGGGAAGGCAGGGCCTGGCATCCTTTCGGAGGTCCTGTGGCCCAGGACCCTGTGAGGAGAATGCTAGTTGGCACTCCGTTCCACTCCTGTGTCACCTCTGTGTGTTTCCTGGGTTCTGATTTTCCAGTCAAGTGGCCTTTTCCGAGAGCAGTTTCTACTTGACTTTTCCCATAGGACTGACACATTCAAAGGAAAAGCAGTACCTTACCGACTGCAAAGGGAACCAGCCTGGGAGGGAAGTCCCCACGGAGGCCCCCACAGCACACTGGGAAAATGCCATTGCAGGACCATTATGGCTCCGGGAAAGCAGCGTTAACTTAGAGTGCGGGCTGCTTCTGGTGCCAACCTTTGTCCCTTCTGTGTGATGGCTGCTGCTCAGGCTGGGCCATCTGTCCCAGCACATGGCAGACTTTCTGGGGCACATAACCAAGTGAGTTTACTTTGCCTATGTTCTTTAAGGTTCTGCCAGACACCTGTAAAGGACGAGTCTTTCAATATGGGAAGGTGGGTCCCCCTGCCACCTGGGAAGATATTAACCAACATTAAGAAAGTTTCTAAGACTGTGGGAGGTTTAATGTGTGCTCAGTGCCTCACTCATGTGTAAACCTGGATCACCCAATGTTCCGTAGCTTCTGGCATCGTTTTCCTCTCCATATGTATTCCGACCCCTTAGAGTCGATGACACGGCCTTCCTGCTCCATCTGTCCTTTTCAGACCTTTTGAAGGATTTGTTAAGTGATAACACAACACTTCCACAGAGGCACCATGAAAACGTTCTCTATTTAGGCAGGAACCAAAGCATCATGGAAGAAAAGAGAATTCATGTGTTCCATTGGAAGGAAGGGAGGGAGGGAGGGAGGGAGGGAGGAAGGAAGGAAGGGAGGAAGGAAAGATGAAAGGAAAGGAGGGAGGGAGGGAAAGAAGGAAGAATCGATCAAAAGGAAAGTCTAAAAATCTCCTCTTAAGGAAATCCGAAGGAGTTCTGCTTCTGAGCGATTCAGGAAGCCAACTTGATCATTTGTTGGGTTCTCCCACTTATTCTCCTGATCCCGTTCACAACTCACAATGCGAGACAGAAGGCATATTCCAAGCACCTGGGCAAAGCTGAAGCGTGTTTCTGGTTGAAGGAAATGGCTTAGCCTGAGCCAGTGAGGAAGCGGGTTCTCTCCTTGGGCAGTCTCAGATGGTTCGCCAACCAGGAGAACCCTATCAGGATGGACAGGATCAAACTTCTCCACTGCTTATGCTTCAAGAACTGCACTGAAACCTGAGTTGTCTCCTGAGTTTTTCATGGAATGATGTAAAGTCTCCTTTCTAGATCAACAAGCCATGCATACTTTTCTAGGTACATTATGCCAATAATTGAATTTTGCCTTGATTTCAAAACATTATGGTTTTGAATGGTCAAGTGTAACTTGTTAGGTGGAAAGCCTTCTTAAGGTGAAATCGTGCACAGAAACATTTTATAGAAAATCGACGGAGGCATTTCTGCTCTGCCCTATACAACCTCGCTGCACCCACAATTGCCCCCCTAGCTCCTGGGTGCATGGACAGGAAAGGCACTCACCGGGATCTGAATTCTAGCTCAGTGGTCTGCAGCATCATGATCTCTTGTGCCTCAGCTCCCAAGTGAGTGAGGAGGGTCACAAAGTTCCCTTTGACCTCTCAAGTTCTGTTTTTCCTTTTCAATTTTTTGCTTCATTTCTTATAGTAAGTAGATAGCCCCTTCACTCTCCTAAAAAGTGTGAGAAGCACTAAACATGATGCATATCTTTCTAATCAAATGCTAATCTTTTTAGGTGACCATCGTCTGGTATAGAAAATGTAAAGAAAAAAGAAATTTCCCAATAAGATATTTTTTTTCAAATTAGCAAAGTTATTTTTTTTAAAGAAAGTATAGTTGAATTTTAAAACTCTGAGTTAATTTTAAAGCATTAAACCAGAAGGTGTAATGTTCAAACTATCCAGACTCTTTCCCAAGGCATGAGATCTAGAGAGAGTTGCTCGTATGATAAATACTAGTGTGGTAAGTACTAGTGTGATAAGTACTAGTGTGATAAGTACTAGTGTGACAAGTACTAGTGTGATAAGTGTTAGGTCCGTTATTAAGCAAAACGAGACTGAGGCAAGTGAAAGTTATTTAAAGCTTTATTTTATGATAAGTATTAGAAGTTAGATTGATTGGTCAGGGGAATGAGACTGAGACAAGGTGAAAGTTATGCAAAGCTCTATTCTATGCCAAGCATTAGAAGTCAGACTGACCAGTCAGGGCTGTCTCTGAAGAGAGCGACCCCTCCCCGTCTTATAGACTATCTTTTATAGAGCAAAAGTCTGGCCACACATAGGTGGCCAATGAGATTGTAATCATGTTAGGTCACACGCAGGTGGCCAATTGAATTACAATTTACCCTATAGTAGCTGTTTGACCCAACCTATTACTCTGGTCAGAATTGGTGCTCAAGGTTGGCGCCCAAACGGCAGGGTTTACATTCTTTTGCTGTTAGGGAAAAAGTATGTGTGTTTCTTACTGATTGGATGTCTCCACCTGGCCCGACTCGTCCTGTATTCTGGGCTCTGTTATCAGGAACTGACCGACCTGGCCTTGTATTCTGGGCTCTGTTATTAGGAACTAGCTGACCATATTTTACTGGTTTCCCAGACTTGCTTCTAAGTAAGTTTCTCTGGGGGGAGGGGGGCAGGGTCAGTTTAAGTTTTACTGCACAAACAGCAAAATGGCTTTTAACCAAGATGGAGTCGCTCTGGCTAAATAGGTCCTTACAATAAGTACTAGCGTGAAAAGTACTAGCGTGATAAGTACTGGCGTGAAAAGTACTAGCGTGATAAGTACTGGTGTGATAAGTACTAGCGTGATAAGTACTGGTGTGATAAGTACTAGCGTGATAAGTACTGGTGTGATAAGTACTAGCACGCTGTTTTAAAACACCACTGTATCAGAAAGGAAAAGTGAAGAAGCACACCTGCCTGTGTCCCCACCCCTTTGACTCCATCCCTCCCCGGGGCAACTCTAAGATTTTAAGGCGGGGACCCGGGCAGCCTGGGGCCGCACGTCCAGATTTTATTCACACTACGGCTCCTGAGAAGGTGACTGGAGCCGGTCCTGAGAGTGGAGCTCACGTGTTTGCGTCAGACGTCATTCAGCCATCAGCTCGGAACACACATGAAGACATTGGGCTCCTTTTGCCTTGCAGGCACAGCTGTATGTGCAAAAAGAGATCCGCGAGTGTGGTCCTTTAGTGTGAAGGTAGGCGTAGAGAATTAGTGTGTGATTCTGAATAGCACCCCCGAATAGATGGGGACTGAGAGAACGGAGCCACCTTCCAGCAGGGTAAAGAGAAGGGGAGGTAAAGAGGAGGGGAGCTTGAAAGCTCCCATTCAGAAGTGCACATTATTCTCCTTAAATGCTTAGAGACTGGGGCACCTGGGGGCTCAGGCAATTGAGCGTCCGCTCTTGGTTTCAGCTCAGGTCAGGGTCTGAGGGTCCTGAGATCAAGGCCCATATCAGGCTCCTCCCTCGGGAGGGAGTCTGCTTGAGATTCTCTCCCTCTCCCTCTGCCCTTCCCCGCTGGTGCTTGCTCTCTCTCTCTAGAAAAAAACCACAAAGATTTACAGCTGAAAGCTCTGGTGAGTCCTTATTTTAACACTGAAGAAGCAAGGAGATAATACCATGGCACAGATCTCACTCCTGTGATGAAGAGGGAAGGAAGCCAGGCTGGGCGGAAGAGTCCTGGCCTCAGCTGTAAGGAAGTTTCCTAGAGGCAATCCTTGAGCCAAAGCTGTGAAGGTCCCAGGTCTGCGGGAACAGGCTTGCATCAGTAGCCTGCTGGGCGCGGTCACTGGCTTTTCCTTTCTAGTCTGAGGTTTGGGCCATGGGTGTTTTTCTGCCTGTACCCACACACCCAGTCAGGCAGCCCCTTTTCCCAAAGCCCCAGCCCTTCCCAGGTTCCGATGATAGTCTTCCTCCCACTTACTCTGTCACCCTCTTCATTAAGCTCCTTTTCCACACTGAGGGAGCATGTCATCTCTCACTCCACGACACTGACAGATGCATCTGGCTCACCTGGTATCCTCCACGACTTCGGACATAAAAGGATTGGAGTTAAAAAGAGCATCTCCTCAGAGCCCCTGTCAGCTTCAGGTGAAGGAGGGCGCTCCCCTCCACCTCACACACAGGGCAGCAGCAAGGCATCCTACGCACGACTGCACACGTCCCACAGCGATAAGATTCTCACCCAAAGACGTTGTCGCTCCTGGCTTCTTCAGCCTCAGTCCTGACCCAATATGGCCACGCTGCATCCATGAATACACCGACGGGTGGGGAAGGAGGTGTCACAGGGGGAGACCGAGAAGCAGGGAGTATGGGAAAGTAAAAAGGAAATTTAATTTGTGATTGTAGAGAAAGTGTGGTGATAAAAAGTGAGAGATGTAATGATGAAATGTCATCAGAGCCAAAGTGCCCTAACCTTCTCTAAAATGACTAAGTAAATCCCTGAAGACTCAAAGAAAAAACCATCATGACAGAGGCTCTGCTTTTATACTTATGTCATTTTAGCAAGAGCATCTTCTTTTTCTTTCCACGTTGTTGGTGGGACGGGAGATGGGGCCTGAGGGGTTTTGTTTTATCTACATGATCTCAAGTGTCTTTGTACTATTTTCAGGAAAGACCATTAGCAGCTCCTGGGTAATGAGGAATCCAGGCTCAGCAACACAGAGAAGTTTCCACAGAGGCTTCCAGCCTAATTAGAGGGCCCCCCAACAGACACAACCTTCTGAACGGCCCCAGACACTTCGATGATGGAAAACCACACACATCATTATGTTGTCTTCAGGCGAGTATCTAAAATTTTACAGTGCAGCTGCTTAAAGATTTAAACACTTATTTAACACCCAGAATTAGGAGGATGGGATCATGCTAAGCAATAAACATAATGAACAACACATGTAATCTGGTGACACTATGCTAAAATGCAACATTTAACAAAATTATTATCGCAGGGTTTCTTTTTCCCCAACATTAATTCCTCAGTTCTGATAAAAACGTCAGCTCTAAAACATCCTTCTCTCTGAGCTTCCAAATCCTCTAATTCAATTTGTTACATAGAGGCTTTTATAAAATAGAAAATGAAATACAACAAAAGGAGATGTACCAGCTGTGCTGAAAGCAGAGTGATCCTTCCCCAGCCGTGGGTCCACGTGAGTCATGCGGACCAGAGCCAGCTGAAGAGTCACAAGCCACGGTGGGGCTAGGGGCAATGTGGGCAACAAGCCAGGCACGTCGGGCTCCAGAGCGGGGTCCCCTTGCTGGGACTCCCTGAGGGCTGGGCTGTGGGAGGACATGACACCCATCTGGACGGGGAAGAGCCAACTCTCGCCTCCCTCCCTCTGCTTCTCAAGCATGCACTGGGATAACCCCTGCCAGGCATCGCGGGTGTGCTCCCAAACTCACTTAAATGCCTGGAACTGCTCCAACAAAGGACAGAGCAACGCGGGTGATGCCCCAAAACCCCAGGTTTCCGATGCCCTCACTTCCTCCTCTGCCTTTTCTCACCCCCTTTAAGGGCCCATGAGGTTACCATGGGATATCCTAAATGATCTAGGTCACCTACCTAGCCAGCCATTAGTAGCTGTAATTGTGCTTTTCTGCGTGAGATGACCCAGCCAAGGGTGTGACAGCAGAGAGCCCAGGAGCTGGGGGCTGGGACTCTGCCACCAGTGCGGTACAGAGCTCACAATTGAACATCAGAATTTCCGTACAATAAAGGGAACTTTGAGGAATACGTACTGGCCAACCTGTGGTAAGGTAGATTTCCATCCAAGAGTAGCAGAAGGAAAATTAAAAGGGGGTTAATAAAAACATCCTTCTTGCTTTTTATTTATTTTTTGCCTTGTTGTGTTTTCCAAAGGAGAAAGTTAGCTACTTTCCCTTGCTTTGAGCTGAGTCTTAGAGCATTGAAAATGGAGCTGGACTCCAACATGGGAAGTTGTTAGTGTGTGCGATGTATGGTCTCAGAGGGCTGATCCCTCATCTGACATCCTACCCTCCCTTGCTGAAGGATGAAGGTGCATGGAAACGGTGGTGCGGGGCGCCTGCGGGGCTCAGTCCATTGAGCGTCTGCCTTGGGCTCAGTCATGGTCTCAGGGTCCGGATATTGAGCTTGACATCAGGCTCTGCTCACCTCAGGGAGTTTGCTTCTCCCTCTGTCCCTCCCCCTGCTCATGCTCTCTTTCTCAAATAAATAAATAAAAATCTTAAAAAGAAAAGAAAATGAAAGAAAAGAAAAGAAAATGTGGCTTATAATGTGACAGAATATTGCTCATAGAATATTATCCTTAGGTCCAAAAAATTAACCAGAAGTTAAATCTTTCTAAATCAAGTGAAATAAATCTCTAAATGTGGCCCAGGAAGCCTGGTTGCCTGATAAAGAGTGTAATACTCTTGCACGCCTGGCTCACAGTGGCATCCACAAGGACACAGATTCTGAAACGTGGCTGCACATTACAATCCCAATATCCAGTTTTGGACCTCAAACTAATTATCTCAGGTTTGGGGGCCTGGGACGAGGCACTGACTTTCTGAAGGTCCACCAGGATGACTCAAAAGTACATTCGAAGTTGAGAGCTGCTGTTCCAGGAAGAGAATTACAGCGGAGGTCACGCCAAACTGCTTTTGTTGGTTTTAACATAAAATCATCCGGGGTCATAAGAGCTCCCTGGAAATGGGTTTCTGTCACCAACAGATTGTTGTTTTGGTGTGTTTTTGCTTTACTGAAGTATGCTTGACACACAAAATGCAGCACACATTTAACGTGCACATCTTAATGAATTTGGACAAGCACATACATCGTGATACCATCACCACAACCAAGGTACTAAACTTACCCACCACTCTCAAAGCCTTCCTTGTGTGGTTTTGTGTTTTTTTTTAATAACAACCTTTAATATGATATCTCTTCTAGACATGTTTTAAAGTTCATCAAACCATATTGTTGATCACAGGCACATGTTGTCCAACAGCCCTCAACAGTGTTACAGAAACTTCAAGCATATTTAAAAACAACTCCCTACTCCTTCCTCCCCAGCCCCTGACGACCATCATTCTCCTCTGCTTCTGCGAGTCTGCTTCAGACACCACAGTGGACTCACATGGTATTTGTCCTTTTGTAATGGGCTTATTGCACTTAGAAGAAAGTCTTCGAGACCCATCAACGTTGGCCCGGCTGGCAGGGTCTTCTTCGAAGTCTGACGATACTTGACCACATGTATGAACCACATACACACATTTTCTGTATCCACTCATCTGTCAGTGAGCATCTGGGTTGTTTCCACATCTTGACTACTTTGAACGATGTTGCAATGAGCACAGGAACATGGGGGTGGGACAGCTCTCTCTTCAAGATGCTGATTTCAAGTTTTTTGAATGCATTCCTGAGACAGGATTCCCGCGTCATATGATAGTTCTAGTGCTGATTTTTTTGGAGGAATTTCCATGTTGCTCTCCACAGTGGCCACATGATTTTATGTACCCAGCACCAGTATGCAAGGACTTGGGCTAAGCTGAAGGGTAGGATCAGGTGTTGTACCAATGGGTCATTAATACACAACCCAGCATGACCTGATTGTTGGAGATGTACGGACAGTGAGTGAGATGTATGTTCTAGCAAGTACACAGGACATAAAGAAATCTTCCATGTAAGCACTGCTCCAAAGAAGCTAGAAACTAGCATAAAAGCTTGGTTTTGTTGTATTTTTAAAATTAACGTGCAGTAAGAATGACTTCTTATTGTTGCTCTACATTCAAAACTTTCTTTTTTTAAAAAAAGATTTTATTTATTTATTTGACAGACAGAGATCACAAGTAGGCAGAGAGGCAGGCAGAGAGAGAGGGGGAAGCAGGGTCCCTGCTGAGCAGAGAGCCCGATGCGGGGCTAGATCCCAGGACCCTGAGATCATGATATGAGCCAAAGGCAGAAGCTTTAACCCACTGAGCCACCCAGGCACCCTCAACAACTTTCTTGACTCCAGAATGTTTTCTCCTGCTCCTCCCTCCCTAATCCATGTCTTTGGGGGAGCCAGAGACAACCTAGAATCAGTTTGTCTGAGCATGTCTCATAAATGGTTTCTAGTAATACGTAAACTTTCAAAATTTGCTTCTTTCATGCACTACAGGCCTTTGATACTCATCCAAGTTCTTACACGCATCAGTCTCCCACCAGCAATAGGAGAGACCCATTTGCTTGGCACCTTCTCACACGGGTACTGGACTTACGATTATTCCTGTTTATAATTTTCACTACCCTAATAGGTCTGGAGCGGTATCTCATGATGGTTTTAATTTGCATTTTCTTAACAGCTAATGCTGTTGAGCATCTTTTATGTGATTATCTGGCATCTGTATCTCTTTAGTCAAGTGTTTGTTAAAGTCTTTCACCCATCTTTTAAATTAAGCTGCTTTCTTACTGTTAAGCTGGAGCTCTCTGTGTATATTCTAAATATAAGTCCTTTGTCCCATATGCAAATTGCAAATATTTCCTCCCAGCTTGTCTTTTCATTCTGACAAAGGTTTTAAGTTTGATGAAGCCCACAAATTTACTATTTTGTCACGTTCCAGGTCATGCTTCTGTGGTCATGTCTGAGAACTCTACAGTGAACCCCAGATCACAATGATTCTGTCCAATTTTTTTCTTCTAGAGCGTTTTCAGGGTTATATTTTCCTGTTTCGTCTACACTCCATTGTTGGATAATTTTCTATAGAGGCTTATTGCTTTCATGCAGACATCCAGTATTTTCCACATCATCTGTTGAAAATGTTACTCTTTTCCAATTACGTTAATTTGTTGTCTTTGTCAAAAAGCAGCTTGTCCGGTCGACTTCAAATTCTCTCCCACTGAGTTTGTGTCTGTCTCCATCTCTGCCACACTGTCTGGACTACCGTAACTTCGTGGTAATTCTTAAATTCAGACACTGTAAGTCCTTCAAATGTGTTCTTTTTAAAAAGTTGTTTTAAGTATTCTCTTCCTTTTGCCTTTGTATATAAATTATAGACCCGGTCTGTCTGATTTTCCTCGCTTTCAGACCGTACGTTCCCCCTTTTCTGCTCCTTAGACCGGTGGGCACAGGGTCAGATTGGAGGCTGTCTCTGAGTCCCCGCCAGGCTACATCACACAGGGAAAGAGAGTAAATTTACTCTCAGTTCTGCAGACTGTCAGTTCTGGCCTTCTTCCCAAATCCACCTGCTAACACTTACTTTTTGTTTCTGATAAACTCGTAAAGGTTTTTTTTTTTTTGTTTTGTTTTGTTTTGTTTTTGTTTTTTGTTTTTTGTTTTTTTTTTTTTATCTTTTCATATTATGGTTAGAATCCTGGACATGCGATCTTCCCCTTCCCCTTGCAGATTTGTTAAGGGCACACATTACAGCATTTTTTTTTTTTTTTAACCAGGGGAGCAATGATACACAGCAGAGCCCTAAAACACTCAACTCACGTAACTGCTACAAAATAAGATTCAACTGAATACATTTTAAAGACCCTGTTGGCTTTATTAAATGACTCGTGAGCTGGGCAACATCCAGTCCAGCAGATAAGAAGGAGCACTGAGGAGATGTACAAAATAAAAGACTTTTATAGCCCGAAGGGAGCCGGGAACAAGGGAGTTGTCGCAGGCAAAGATGTGGGCTTGTCCTTGCAAGGTCACTTTCCTTCCAGGGACAGTACTGGTGCATCTGGCAGACCCACCAGCTGGTGCTGACTGGGCAATTCCTGACTGACTGGTTAAGATTCTCCTTCTGGAAAAGCTGAAGGTGTCAGAGTTAAGTCTATTTGGTGACATAGGCCTTAGCATAAGCAACTCCATTTTGGGCCTGTTGTCTTGTTTTACTAACTTTAACTACGTATCCATTGAACAGCAAGTCCTAGTTCCCTTTCGTTCCAGTCCCTGGCAACCACCATTCGCCTCTCGGTTTATGTGAGTTAGACTAGTTCAGATCCTCATATAAATGGAATCTAGGTTCAAATGCACAGAAAAACTGTCAGAGCTTCCACATCTCCTGCACCTGGTTTCCCGTCGGTAATATCCTACATCAGCATGGGGGTTTGTCACAGGTAGTGAGACAATATTGGTATTTCATGTTATATTCAGATTTACTTGATCTTTGCTTAATTTTTTTCTGTTTCAGATTCCCATCCAAGATATGGCGTTATATCTAGTTGTCATGTCACCCTTTGAAGAGGACAGTTTCTCAGACGACCTTGACCATTCTGGGGAGGGCTGGTTAGGGTTTTGTAGGATGTCCCTCAGCTGGGGCTTGTCTGATGGTTTCCTGGTGATCAGTCTGTAGCTGACGGGGCTTAGGGAGGAAGGCCATCAGGGGAAAGTGCCCTTCCCACCCATCTCGGTACTCTGCACTATCAACACAGCTCACCATGGTTCACCTTCACCTTGTCAGTCTTGCTGACACACGCTTCGCCGCATTTCTCAACTGTGAGAGAACTGCTTTCCCTCCCCTCGATATTGTACTCTTCCGCAGGAAATCACGTGCTCCCCACACATCCGGAGCGGGAGTATCTATGTGTGTTGTTGATGGCCTTCTGCCCAGAGACCATCCCTTCATTCATTCAACCACTTCTTTGTGTTCGTGTGGACTCATGGGTGTTTATTCATTATTTGGAGTTATGAGTACAATACGGCATGATTGACTGCATTACCCCAACTGCTCTAGCACTGGTCATCAGAAGCTCTACCAGTCGGTCCTGCGACTCTTTGTCACACTCCCTTTTATTGTGAGATGTTTCGTTTTGTTTGGAGAACTTCCTTACTTTCTGTCACTACGAGATGCTCCAGGGGTGTCTTTTCTATGTCTTGCCCTAGCCTCACTATTTCTCTAAGGAATCCTATTTCTGTCAGTGGAGAATTATGTTAGAAACCAAGGTCTGGGGGCACCTGGGTCATGACCTGAACTTCGGCTTAGGTCATGTTCCCAGGGTCCTCGGATGGAGTCCCACATTGGGCTCCCTGCTTAGCGGGGAGCCTGCTTCTCCCTTGGACCCTCCTCCCAGCTTGTGCTCTCTCTCTTGCTCTCTCTCAAATAAATAAAAATTAAAAAAAAATAAATTGAGGTCTGGATGCTAGACAGACTCACTATGGCAGTGTCACTGCTCCTCTCAGCTGACTGAGTGAGGAATTATGCATATACACTGGCCTGTTTTGTACACACTCCGTATCTGCTATCCAGCCACGTGATGGGCTACACATGAATCGTCCAGAAGTCTCCAGCTCTACCCTGTTGTCACCTGAACTGTAGGAACCCATTTCTCTGGCTCGCACGTACTCTCCATCTCCATCAGTGGAGAAGCCTCCTCCTACCCCACGTCACCCAGTTATCTGCTGCTCAACTTCAGCGTGCATGTCTAGTGTTTTGGGGATCATTCACTCACTGCCCCACAGAGAGAGCGTCCTCAACTACAGTGGCTTCAGTATAGTTCCATCGCCTTGAGTTTGTAACAGAGTCCATTTCCCCTTCCCCCACACCCACTTCCCTGAGGTGGTTTCATTCATTCGTAATGATTCTCATGTCATTCTCATTCCATCCTATAGTCCCCTGACCTCTTAAGTGATTTTATTAAAAAGTTTGCAGACATGAAGGTTCATTCGCTGTGACATAAAGTTCTACGGATAAATGCTATGATCATGTCTCCACCAACACAATATGATACAGAAGTCCCACTTCCCTAAATGTCCACACGCCTCACCAGCTCAAACATCCTCTCCCACTGCAAGCATCTGGGGAGCGCGTGGCTGTTTCTCACCATCTCTCTGGGTCTGTTTCCCCACACGGGCGTGTCGGTAACCATGCCAGGCTTCCGACTGGTCTCTTCACATATGCACACACGCCTTCAGGTGGATTGGTAGTTTAACCCTTTTTTATAGATAAAGGTGATTTTAAAAATCACATCGTCACGCATTTATAGAAGCGTCCCATTGCATGGATATAGCACAGCTTAGCAATCTTCACGTCCTGAAGGGCTTCTTGGCTTCTACTCATTTCTGGCCGTCATAAATACAGCTGCTGTGAACATCAGTGCTCAGGCTTTGGTGTGGACATAATTCTCCCCCCCATTTAGGCAAATGCCTGCAACAGGACTGCCAGACCATGTGTTCAGGCTGTCTGTCCTCTGTCTTACAAGCTGTGTCATGTTGTGTCCCAGCAGCGGTCGTGCAAGTTTTTGTCATTCTGCGTCCTTACCGGTGAATAGCTTTCTTGCTTATTTATCATTACTTTTACTTCTAGCCTGTCTAATAGGTGTGCAGGGGTATCTCCTTATCTTCATGTACATCTCCTTGGGACTAACAATGTTGAACACTTTCCCCCGTGCTCACTGGCAGCACCGCTAGTGACGTGCACCTTGCTCATTTTAAACTCATTGTTTCTTTCCTTTTTGATAGTTTTAGGAGCTCTTTAATGTTTCAGAGGCAAGTTCATGACCAGATAAACATTGTGCAAATATCCCTTCCCAGCCTATGGCTTGTCTGTTCCCTTAACACTGACTTTCACAAAGCACAGGTTTTTAAAAATTTTTACTTTAATAAAGGCTAACTTACCAGTTTTTTTCCTTCAATGAATCATGCTGTTGGTGTTGTACCAAAGAATTTGTCACCAAACCCAAGGTCACCTAGATTTTCTCCTGTTTTTAACTCTAGAAGCCTCATGGTTTTATGTTTTGTGTTTTGATTTATTTTTAGTGAAAGGTCGTTTTTACTCTTAGAGTCTTCAGCTGCTCCTGTCTGTCCAGGATTTAGAGCTGCATTTTATGGTAGAAATAGGTAGAGGTTGTTTCTTTATAGTTCCAAGAACCACTCATGAGCACTTAGTATTTTATCTTAGTTTTCTTTTGTTTTTCTTTTTGCTTAAAATTCCCAATTTTTTTTTCTATTCCTACAGCCAGCTTCCCTGTTGGAATCATAAGATGCAGGAAAGGGTGACTCGCATTTACTCTCCGTCCCAGGCATTTGCGGACATTATCATAGACTCGATTTTCTATGCTGCTTCAGATCCAAAATACTATTATTTTTATTTTTATTTTATTTATTTATTTATTTATTTAGAGGAGCAATAAGCAAGCTGTACACTCAAGGGAATAAGACAGCATTTCTTGTACTATGGGGATTTGACATTTCTTCACTCCCTTTAGAGCAAAGCTCCGAGTGGTTCTCACTTCCGGAAACCCGACTTTCAGCTCATGACTCCGGCTCTGTTCTCTGCCTGACTCTCCAACGCTGAAGTGACTCAAAGAGACCTGAAGGTATCTGCTACTTTACCTCCTCGAGGAAGGCGTTCAACAGGAAACTTTAAAGTCAGATTCACCAGCCACACAGTGAGATAAGACTGCTTTCCCCAGCCCATCCCTGATGTCTGAAGATGCTCTAACAGATACATGGAGAAACGTCATGACCAAGACACCTTCCTGTCCACAAAAACTCCAAACCACGAGAATCCGTAAAGGCTCCCCTCTGTGGCTCCTCGACTCTTGTTTCAGAGCTACAGGATGCTACTTTCCAAAATCGCTGAATTCTGCCTCCGTAGGAGAAATCCACGTTTCCTACTAAGCCCCGGTCGCTCCGAGTGTCCACCCACTGCTCAGCCTCGATGGAGCCTGACTTTCCCCACCACGTGCAGTAATGTCATCGCTCTGACCTTAGGCCGCACCTCCTCTCTGCTCCCCCCTAACCATTCAAGGCCTGAGTTGATGAGAGAAGGTTCTGACCTGCAGTGATTTGGGATTTTTGATAAATGTCCAGGGCTGCTCGGCTTGTACCACATCCCACCGGTGTCCACATCCTATTTGCCATATTGGTTTCCTCCTTGTGCAACAGATCCCACAAATGCCTTTTTTAATTGCAATGTAACTGACGTATACCATTATATTAGTTTTAAGCACACGACACAATGATTTGATATTTGGATATATCGTGAAATAATTACCACAAGTTTAGTTAATATCCATCACCATAATGGGTACAATTTTTTTTTTCCTCGAGTCATGAACCAAATGCCTTTTAAAGCATCTGGTCCTTTATCCTTCACTTTTTCCCTCAAGTAGTTGGTAAGCTGCTGAGCCGCAGACGTGATTTGCCGAAACTGAAATTGGCTTTGTCGCCTTTGCTCCAAACCTACTGTATGGATATGCAGTTGTCCTTCCCCGAATCCCACAGCCATCCTTCCAAAATAAGGCAACAACTAAGGTTAACTGAATCTCACACAACTGATACGAAGAGGGTGGGGAGGCTAACTCTGTGACCTCCTCACCAAAAAAAGACTAATAAATTCTTAGATATAACAAGGCAAGCGATCACCCAGTGTCCGTAGTGGCGGAAAGGAAATGCAGGCATTGGAAGAGCGGTCCTCGTCAGCACATACAGCTGGGAGGACCGAGATGCCGGATGCCAGATGCTGAGGAATATCTGACTCTTTCATGCCCTTCTCAACCCTTAGGGGACTCTCCTTTCCCTGTGTTCATTCACTCATTCATTCATGTCTCTGACAAATATCGTTTAAGCCCCTACCGTATTCTAGCAACAGTGTCGGGCAAGAAGACAGCGGGAGGGGCACAACAGACGTGGATTCTCTTCCCACAGCTCACGCCACCACAAGTTCAGCATTCTGAGTTCAGTGTCATAACGTGACATGCATGGAATGTCACCAAAGAACCTACAAAGGCATCACATCCCATCTGGTGGGTTCTAAGTAGGCAGGATGGAAGGCTGGGAAGGCACCAGGATGCTTCACTGTGCAGAGGATATTTAGGCTATGACCCAGGTCAGGAGAAGGCAGAGCAAATCCCCACTCCAATTTGCTTTGAAATATCACCCATCCCCAGAAAGCTGCCTCTGCCTCCATGCCTTCCCTCCAAAGAGGGGCGACTACGCAGCACAGAGGGTCACTTTCTGCCCAACCCTTGCCATTCACCTTGAATGATTCTTTCCTCATTCTCTCTGGGTATTTGTTTCCCTCCAGAAGGAAACAGCAATCCTCTGAGAGCAGTGCTCTGGCATTTCTGTACTTGGGGGCACTAGGTGTGGATGAAGGTCCATACAGACTGGTCCTGCAACCGATTCACGTTTCCACGAAAAGTGAAGAAGTCCTCCCATGTCTGATGAACTCAGACCATGGAGCCTTTCCACCCACCAAGGAGAGACAGGTTCTCTTCGAAATGCAGTGTTTGCTTTGCTTCCTCACAGGAGTGACTCGGGTCTCTCCCTTTCTTTACCGCTGTTTGACTTCTCAGGCACATATTCTGATTGAATCAACAAGACCTAAAAGAAACTCTTTTTTTTTTTTAAGAGTGGAAATGTTTGGGATTCCAGAGGCACAATGTGGACGTTGAATGGCAAGTGTGCCAATCAGAAATTCCATATTTCCATAAGTAAGGTTACAGTCGGGCCAACTCCACAGAGAGGGAGCCTTGGGCTCACTGCCCCTGGCTACCGCCCGCAGGTTTTCCAGGAGCTTCGATAAACATGAGACATTAGTCACCCGCATAGACAAAAACACTGAGGCCATTCCCTTCTTATTTATTGAAGTCATTTTAAGTTAGGAAATAACAATAAAAAAGGACTGTAAAAGTGACCCATTGCTACTTAGAAAATGTATTTCATAGTGGGAAAATCACTCTGAAGCAATCATCTTTTTGGCTAAGTTTTAACACAATGATGCTCCTTTAACAATCATAAGCTCCTGGGGACAAAAGTCTTAACTCTGTTGGTGACAGCAGATGCTATTAAAATACTGTTTTGTCTTAGAGTTCCGGAATGTCTCACAAAGCAAATAATTATGATTGTTTAAAAGCCTGTTCCAAGAGTGAGCACCAGACCTGCAGTGGGAGGCATGTTGTCTGAGAAGAATATAAAGCAACTGGGATTTTATCTGACAAATACAGCAGTAAGTATGTTCGTGAAGCGTCAGCATGAATGCTGCAGAATTAGTCTCATGACTTGATACGAAGAGCAAATAAAAATCAATACAAACTATGAACAGGGCATAAGGCAATGTCTTTTGTGCAGCTCCTGGAAGCCTCACCAGGGGTTTGTGGAAAGACTGACTTCTCCCTCTGTGCGGTGTCAACACCCATTCTGTGGCATGGCAGGGAAGGTGCCCGATGGACCCTGAACCCTTTTGGCCAACACTGGTATGCTCTTGGGTGACTATGCCGTATTTTCTCTTTTCCTCAAATACTAGCACTGTTTGTGGAACATAACAAATAGCATGGAGGACATGGGGAGTTAGGAGAAGGGAGTTGGGGGAAATTGGAAGGGGAGATGAACAATGAGAGACTATGGACTTTGAAAAACAATCTGAAGGGTTTGAAGAGGTGGGGGGGGTGGGAGGTTGGGGGAACCAGGTGGTGGGTATTAGAGAGGGCACGGATTGCATGCAGCACTGGGTGTGGTACAAAAACAATGAATACTGCTATGCTGAAAATAAATTAAAAAATGATTAAAAAAATACTAGCACTAATTCTTACCCAGGTCATTGTTGATCTGCTAACTGATGGGGTCAGCAAGTTAGGAATTTGAGGTCTGCTTAGAAGCTCTGATCATTGTCATTTAAAAAGAAAGAGAAGAAAGAGGAAGAGGAGGCAGGAAGAGGAGAAAGATAAAGTAAATAGAGTGTGTGGAAGGATTTTAGAAAGACCCTAGGGCAGTGCCTTGCTAAGATGTTTAGAATAAAACCTGACTCATTAACCAAGCTGGCGAGGCAGTGAGCGTGACCTTGCCCTTGACTTTCTCTTCACTTTCACCAACAGAATGGCTCCCCAAATCTTTCAGTGCAAACCGCCCCCATGTCCTTGCTGTTTCTCTGACTCAATCAGAATGCAGATGCCTCAGGACATTTGCACTCTCTGTTCCCACAACCTGGAACATTCTTCCTCCAGCTAACCCCTTCTATTGGGGGTCAGCTCTGAAATAAAATGGCATGGGCTTTATTAATTACTCTTCAAGTTTCTAATGAAAGAAAGAGAAAGTTTTTAATGAAAGCAGAAGCTCAGCAATAAAAAAAAATACGGAGGAAAGATAAGAATAAATAATGTAGAAAAAGATAAATGTTAAAACGTTAAACAAAGTAATGTTTATCGTCACTAAACAGATCGACCCAAGCAAAAACACTGTATAACTACCAATGAGTACCCCCCCAAATCAAAGACATGCGTGTAGAACTGAAACTGAAATATCCATGCCCTACTGGTGACATTTTAAATTAGAACATATTTTGGGAGGAAATCCATTGGCAATACATGTGGGAAGAACTATAAAATGCTTCATATCTTTCATACAGAAAAATCACTTTTAGAAAGGGTTCCTGTAGAAGGTTAATTTTTATGTATTCCCTACCACGCTGAAATTTTAGCGATTCACGTATACCAGAATGATCAAATATATGGTGGTTGAACAACAAAATAACGTTATGGGGTAGCCTTAAAAGGTTAATTAACAAGGATATGTAGAAACTAGAAAAAGTTTGGATCTTGTTGAAAACGCAAAAGCAAAATGAAACTTACCTGTCCATGGAAGGTAATCTGCTTGAGTAAAATGGGGATTTTGCCTGAATTTCAGGCTTTTTCAAACGTGTATTTCACATTCAGTACTGATGCCTTTGCAACTTCAGTGAAGGAACACAGTGACTCCGGTCCTTGGGTTGTTTTCTTCTCTTGCTCATTTCCAACCTCAGCAAAGATAGCAAGTCTGCCGTAAACACGGGTAAGTGATTCGTGTTATCATCTGCAGACCAGTGACTTCGCACAAGCCTGGGCCATCCTGAGGGGAGAGCCTGCCTCCCTAGCAAACACTCAAGAATGGAAAAAATGTTGAGAGCCTCCCGTTCCTTTTACTCTGACTCAGTGAGACTTCAATCAAGCCGACTAAACAGAAAGCATATGGAACATGACAGCGTTGTGAGGGACGCAAGAACGTAGGGTTTCTGGGGGCTTTAACAAGTTATATAGTTGCTAATTTTCTGACGATGTTTGTCCTCAAGAAAATGCTCGTATACTGTGCTCCTTCATCATAGTTCAGTAAGGGATGAGTCTTCTTTTTTGTGGATTCTATGTCTTTGTTTTATTTCTGATAATTAAAATGATGCAGAGGGGAATGTAATCTAAAAACGTGAGAAATAATACCAATAACGATGGGTGAGTATTTATTGAGGGAAGGTTGGGGACACCAAGCATAGAGTATCTTGTTGGTGTGTGGGAGGCAGGGGCTCCCCAGACAGACGTGACTTGTATGCAAGTCAGTGAGGCATTGGATGACACGGCATTTGGGGACCTTCGGCTGGGGGGAGCATCAGAGAAGGACCCAAGAGGTAGAAGGGAAAGGAGCTTCTCAGGCTGTGCTAAGAAATAGAACTTAATCCTGAAAAGATAAGAAGACACTGAAAGCCCTTTAGAGGGTGCCTGGCGGGCTCAGCTTGTGAAGTGTCTGCCTTTGGCTCAAGTCAGGATCACAAGGTCTTCAGATTGAGTCCTGCATTGGGCTCCCTGCTCAGTGGGGAGCCTGCTTCTCCCTCTGCTTCTCTCTCTCTCTCATGAATAAACAAATAAAATCTTTAAAAAAAAGAAAAGTAAAGAAAGCCCTTTAGAAAGAATATACTATTCTCGTTTTTCCGAAAAGCAGAAAAAAAGTAATGACATGGACCACTTCCACAGAGCTCCTTCTGCAGACATCAGGAGGTACCTGAGTTGTAAAACATGGCCTAGAATGACAAGAACTCCACGAAGTAGCAGGAACAGTAACATCTCTGGACAAAGCACTAGGGTGGTGACTTGTAGTGTTATTACAATCCTGCGGCTTCTCCAGACCCGAAGCTGCACTGTGCAGTGAACCCTCGCACCCTCTTAGCTGTGTTCACATTGCTCATGCAAAAAGAAAGTGCTAATGGGTGTTTCCTTCTCTTTCAGAAGAGCCTATTTGTTTCACATGGGCTCACTGCCACCTTGTTTTAAGGCACGCCTTTCACCACAGCAAGAAAGGCTGCTGGAAATGCCTTCCAAACCCCTTATGTGTGCTGGAGTCCCCTCGAATGCATCTTAGAGCAGGACTGATGGGAGAGCATAGACCAGGTGCATGACAGTCACTTTGAAAGTCTGCGTCTAAGTGGCTGCTTGTCATTCAGCCTTGTATTTGCTGGACCGAAACCAGGACAGGTCATCGAACAGCGGGACATGGTTTCCCAGGGGAGTGGTTGGAAAATCTGGGACCCGTGGCCACCATCCAGCAAATCTGTGGGTCCACAGGTGAAGGAGGGCAGCTGAGAAGTCCCCGGCGCAGGTTGCCAGATTTAGCACATAAAAATTCGGATCACCATTGAATATACTTTCCAGTACAGATACATCTTGAATATTGTGTGGGAAATTCTTAGACTAAAACAATATTTCTTGTCCATCTGAAATTCATGTTTAACTGGGCACTCTGTGTTTTCTATGTCATCCTGACCCTGAGGACTCTACAGACATCAGGATCATGGCAAGCCAGTGGGGCAAAGCACTCCAGGGCTGACTGGTGGCCCAACCTCCTGTAGGTCAGACGTTCAGGTGTAGGGTGGCTATGTGTCTCCCTGCTGAGTTAAGAGCTGGGCATTGTCTCCAGGGGAATACAACTAGAGGACCAGCCCCAATGCAGACCCACCCTCTCCAGGAGAGAAGACCTGGGCTGCTAGCAGGAGTCCCAGACCTCTAGGCACCCACCCTGCTCAGAATATAAACACATTCCCTGCGATGCTTTGTTAACCTGATCACAGGGGCCCACCTGGAGACCTACCATAGCTGCCTCCACCGCCTGGTGGTTTTGTGCCGTGGCTCGCCAGTTCTAGTCCAGCATCTTTACCATTCCCTTTCTCTCTTTCTCCCCCTCCTCCGCCCTCTCTCTCCCTGCCCCTTGGTCAGTGCTGACCCATGAGTGTCCATCTCTGACCTGCCCTGGGCTGTGATCTAAATGGTCACCTTCTCCAGTCCCGTCTGGGACTCCAGGATGCATCACTGGCTGCAGTGGGACGTTCTGACCCTCCTGCTATGCAACATCCTGGTCATGACCATGCCTGTGCTCCAGACCAAGCCAGCCCCCCTTACTGAAAACACCATGAGGGACCCTCTGGGCAGCCTGCCTACCTCCCTGCTTGGACCCCAGGGCTGAAATAACTCGTCGATGTGTTGACAATCAAGGAGAGAGACAGCAGGGTCAAACATCCAAAACTCAAAATCAGAAAAGATGCAGAGACGTGAGCAGGGGTTGGAATCTAATTCTGAATATATTTACAGGGTGAAGAACTAGGCCATTAAAAAGAGATTTCTCAGCAAGCCAAATCTGGGCAGACCAGTAGCTGCCAAACTGCATCTTATCTGGCTTTAGATTAAAAGTGGAAATCCTAAGTCCTTCCTGTGCACCCATGCATAAAATCTCCACAATCCCACTGTGAAAAGAAACTAGTGTACAAATAATCTGGACTCTGAAAGAACAAATTGTAAATATCCATCTTCAAAAAGTTAAAAAAATGTACGTTTCAGAAGAAAAACAGAGTTTCTGACCTGGGGACACTACTTACAGCACTGAAACAAACGGCAAAGACTCAGGAAATCTTATTTCCAGGCTCCTAGACTCTACTTTGGTGTCCAGAGCAAGATGAGGGGAGTTTCAGGCCATGGGTCGCATGGCACATCATAGCCACGGCCCCCACTGCAGGCACAGTGCATACCCTGTTCCGGGTCTGTCGTCGCTAAGTCTCTGCTTGCGGTGGGTAGTGGCAATGGGCAGATAACCTATCTCCTGTGTATGAGGTACCAGGTAGTTCTAGTTAGATCACACTTCACTTCTCAAAGCAAGATATGATTCAATGGGAAAGTAGGAGGGAATCGATCAACACACAGATTTTAAGGAATGTGTTTGATGCCAGCTACCGTCCCTTGGCTGCACACCCTGCCTTCAACTTTCTCTTCCAATCATTATGACCCACACCAACACGTTTGCTCACCTCGCTCCCATCCAGCCTTTGAAGAACCATGAGTCACTCGTCCACGGGGACTGTGGTTTAGTCTATTTGAAAAAGAAAAGGAAAAAACAATCTCCTCTCCAAACTTTTATGATATCCAAACTCTAGGGTGGGTGCTTCTTGAATACACACAGGCACTGGTTTACCGTTCTTCCTGTGTTTGCCACTTGCCCAGTCATCGTGGGGTGTGTGCCTGCATGTCCCATGCACAGAGAAGATGAATTTGTCTGCCCTCAGAGCCCTCCACGTAGGAATGAGTTCGATGGCCATCTCCTCATCCCTCGCTATCCAGAATTCTACCAGTCCTTACGACTGATAGAAAGATAAGCCCAGTTTCTAAAGGAGGATGCATTGTGATCTACAAAATACTCGAAGAATTCAAAGGCATAGGTTTAGAACATAAAAAGCAAGGGCAAAAGTGACGCAAGAACTTGGTATCTGAGAACAGCCTTTAATACCGCTGAGAGAAGACTGCTGTCTGCACATGAATGGATGATGGCATTCCAGACAGGGGACCCAGGGGAGTAAAGATGGGACATGATGAAGTGGGGCCAGTATTTCTGCACATCCAACCTTCCAGGAAGTGGTCGATTTTCTGTTCCTAGAACTGCTGCTCTTCTCTTCGATCTCTGTTGAGTTTGTAGGTGTTCAGATGGTTTGATAACTATCTAGCTGAATTTCTGGGACCCGACAAAATTTAGTTTTCCTTCTCCTCTGCCATCTTGCTCCTCCTCTTCTCTTATTCTGTTTTAAGAGTGCTTTCTGAGGTCCCTGGGGAAACCAAGGGGCAACTTGAGGAAGGTCCTTGTGTGCCTGAGTGTGTGTGGCGTGTGTGGCGGCAGTGAAGTGTGCGTCCTCTCAGGGGTGGATTGCTGTGAGCTCTGCACACTTTCGGGTGACAGGAAGTGTATTCTGTGAGTGTGGCATTCATCTGGGGAAGTCTGCAGGCTCTGTGACATGCAGACAGTAGTGGTGGTGTTCACCACCCAAGACATCAGACTAATGGAGCTGCTGACTAGCTGTGGGTCCGTGGGTGAAGACCAGGAACACATGAGTCACCACTTTAATTTCATGCAGCAGGACAATGCGAAGGAGGCGTTCATCTGCAAACACACACTGTCAGCACCAATTACAGTTCCTGCCAGTGGCAGGAGCACAGCTCCTTGCCCAATATGGCTGCCTCCCATGACATCCCCAGTAAAGGGGGCAGACTAGGGAGAATTTCTCAATGGCACTAATGGGAAATCTATTTTCCATCTCAGTCTTGAGAAGATGGTGCATTAAAGATAAAAAATACTTAATTATTTCAGAAAGAATGCTGTTCTTTTTCCCAAATCAAAGTTGCCACGGTGCTCCCAAGTCATGTCCCCTGGCTGCTGATTTGTGTTCTCAACGGGTTGGTGGAGGGGTTACTCCAGACCAAGACCCCAGATTTCTCAATTATGATTTAAGACATCTTCTCAGTGTGAAAACCAGCTGTCCCAAAGAAGGGGCAGATGACTGACTGAGCCATTTCTAGGAACTCTAATCTCAGAATGACTTAAAATCTCTGACTCTGGCTATCCCCATTACCATCAAGCTTAACTTTTTGTTGAACCTCTTCAAATAGAATGGGAAGAAACTATTTTTTTGAAGGTCATTCTAGACCTGGTCTCTATGAAGAATACTGGGAAGAGGCTCAGTGAGAGCAGACCATCAGACAAGGGGCTATGGGGTGGGGATGGGGGGGATGGAAGGACCCCATTATCCCTCTAAGGTGGTGTAGTTTGGCTCAGGCTTTGAGTTTGAGGATTGATCACAGAGTCCGACTTGGGAGAAGGAGAGTATAATGAATTGAAGTCTCTTGCCCCCAACCCCGGGTGGTGGCCTCTTGATTCAAACGTGGCTCTGTAATTTTCTGTGCCCCTTTACAAAGCCCCCAGATCTTCTCTGGCGCCAGAAGCGCTGAGCCTATTTTATTGTACTGCTCATACATTACAAGGAGAAAAGCAAGGAGACCGGGTTCTGCAAATAATTTCTGGCACCTTATTTTGTTCTATTCTAAAGTAATAAGTTCACAGCAGCAATGGAACAAGACCTCATCTTAGCTGGGCAGGAAATAAAAGGGAATGGAGATGAGGATCAGGAAAGTTAATGAAAGTCTCTCCAAGTGCTGAAAGAGCCCAGGCTTTGGAATCAGATGGACTAGAGCATCATGGCCACTGGACTCCTTGCCAGTTATATAATGTTGACCAAAGAACTTAAATCCTCTGACCCCCCCTTTCTTAAGCTGTAAAATAATAACTATACTGCCTACTGCATAGCATTGTTATTTTAATTACTGTACCCAAAGTCCAGGGCAGAGTGCAGGTAGCACAGAGCCCCAGTACTCACTGCCAACATGGTTGTCCTCTTGCCTCAGTTGGAATGGGAAATATGATCTCAGTAGTCTTTTTTCCAGAAAGGTCATTTATTTGCTTCATGTCAGGAACACATTTCTTTCTCTTTTCCAAAGCATACTTTATTTTTTTTAGAGTAGTTTTAGGTTCACATCAAAATTGAGGGGACAATGGAGCAATCCCCCCACCCACATGCACAGTCTCCCCTGGTTATCAGATCCCCCACAGAGTGGTGCCTTTGTTTTAATTGATGGACCTACACTGACACATGATAATCACTCCAGATCCATGGTTTACATTAGGGTTCATTCTTGTACGTTCTGTGATCTTGGATGAATGTGTAAAGACACATATTCGTCATTATTATTTTTTTCTTTTTTTTAAATTTTTTAATGATTTTATTTATTTATTTGAGAGAGAGAGAGAGCAAGCATGAGAGGAGAGAGGTCAGTGGGAGAAGCAGGCTCTCTGCCGAGCAGGGAGTCTAATGTGGGACTTGATCGCAGGACTCCAGGATCATGACCGGAGCCGAAGGCAGTCGCTTAACCAACTGAGCCACCCAGGTGTCCCTATTTTTTTTTTTCTTTTTAAGTAGGATCCATGCTCAGCATGGAGCCCAGTGCAGAGCTTGAACCCATGACCCTGAGATCAAGACGTGAGCTGAGATCAGCAGTCAGACACTTAACCAACTGAGCCATCTAGGCACTGCCCCCATTAAGTAATATACAGAGTACTTTCACTGTCCTAAAAATCCTCTGGGCTCCACCTGTTCATCCTTCCCTCCCCCAGAACTCCTGGCAGCCACAGATCTCTTTACTATCTCCATAGTCTTGCTTTTCCATAATGTTACAGAGCTGGAGTCACACAGTACATAGCCTTTGCAGACTGGCTTCTTTCACTTAGTGATACACATTTAAGGTTCCCCCACATTTTGTTCTGACTTGACCGCTCATTTATTTTCAGTGCTGAGTAATATTCCATTGTCTCCATGTTCTACAACTTGCCTATTCACTTACTGAAGAGCATCCTGGTTGCTTTCAAGTTTGGATAATTATGAGTTAAGCTGCTTTAAACCTCCTCATGAGGGCTTTTTGAAGGAGTTCTTAAATCCTTTGGATAAATATTAAGAAGCACAGTTGCTAGGTTGTATGATAAGAGTATGTTTAATTTTATAAGAGACAAAGTGTCCTTGGAAGTGGCTGTGTCCTTTTGTATTCTCGTCAGCAATGAATGAGAGTTGCTCTTGCTCCACAGTCTTGTCAGCATTTGGGCCATTCTTGTAAGTGGGTATTGGTATCTTGTTTTAATTTGCATTTCTCGGATGACTTATGGTATGAAGTATCCTTTCATATGCTTATCTGCCATCTCTATATCTTGCCTAGTGAGGTATTTGTTAAGGTCATTGGCCCATTTTTCAATCAGGATGTCTGTTTTCTTATTGTTGATTTGTAAGGGCTTTTTGGATATTTTGGATAGCAGTCCTTGATCTGATGTATCTTTTATAAAAATCTTCTCCCAGTCTGTGGCTTGTCTTTTCTTTCTCTTGAGTTTTATTTCTTCTTATATAATATGGCCAAAGTTTTTATTATTATGTAAGGTAAATGGGATTTCAATATACGCTAAACATAATTTCAAGATATTATGTTCACTCATATTGCTAGCTATTGTGGCACAACCTTTGTTCTGTGTATCTAGTATGTGCATATGTCTGTGTACATGTATATTCATGTGTGTGCATGTGTGTGTGCTGGGCAGCATGATGGTGTTGGAGATGCAGTTATAATTAGGCAAGTCTCCAGCCCTGGAATTGCCAACAATATACTTCTGGGGAGCAGGAAGTCTGCCTTAATCCTGGGCTGTGTGATCTGCTCTGCTGGGTTTCCTGTGCCCTTCGCAGCAGCAAGCACATTAAGCTCTAGCAACATTTAAAAATGACTTGGGGTAATTAATTAGGTTCCTGGACCCAATTTTAAGGGGTAAGTGTGTGGGGGAAATGGGGTTCCCCACACCGCATAAGAGTGATGCTCCAACACCAGCTGGGTGTTCTATAAGTCAACTCAATTTAACACAATTGTGACACTATCTACCCAGAGATGGCATCAGATTCCACATGTTAAGGGCTCAGTCTTACCAGATGCCCCCAATCCTTCAGACACCAGTCAAAATCCCAGTTGTTAATGTGCTTCCGACAGACTGGCTATAAATCAGAGGTTCCCTTGAACCTTTCTTTAGGTTTGATTAATTTGCTAGAGCTGCTCACAGAGCTCAGAGAAACATTGTACTTACTAGGTCACCTATTTATTTTTATTTACAAAAGAACAGAACTCAGTAAGGGCCAGATGGAAAAGATGCCCAAGGGTAAGTATGAGAAGAGGGGGTGGGGCTTCCCTGCTTTCTCTGTGCACACCACTCTCCCTGAATCTCCATGTGTTCATCAACCTGAAAGCTCTTCAGATCTTGTTCTTTTGGGTTTTTATGGAGACTTCATCACATAGACAATTGACTAAACCATTGGCTACTGGCAAATGATCCAAACTCCAGCTCTTCCTTTCTCCAGAGATCAGAGGTGGGATGGAAAGTTCCAACCCTCTAAGGTCATGGTTGGCTCCACTGGCAACTGGTCCCCATCTTTAGGTGTTTTCCAATAGTCCCCTAATTAGCAGAACAAAAGGCACCCTTACGTTGTTATTGCTTAGGACATTTTAAGAGTTTTAGGACTGTGCCAGAAACAGGAGAAGACCAAACACAAATTTCTTATTATAATTCACAGTATCACAGGCGGCTAAGCTGTATGAGATCCAGCCAGCACCTGGGCGTTTTGCTCTTGTAACTCCACATTGCTGTTAAAGACTCAGTAATGTGCTACTCTTTGGCATACTTGATAATAATACCCAGAAGGGTCTCTCCATTTCCATAAAACAGCACTATGAAAGGATGTGTTTTATTTTATTCTTTTTTTGGTATAAAAGTATTTTAGAATATAAACCCTGAAAAAGTACATTTTGATAACTTATCAAATGATCATTTGTTCTTTGAATAGAGACAGTGAATAACTTTTTAATGATAAAAATAAGTCTTTAAAAATGAAACAAGAATAAGCAGCTGACTTTCTTTGCTTCGGAAACAAAAATCAAAGACTACAGAGGAATTGAACTTTGCTTTACAAATGGATGTGATGCTGGTAGAGATTTCCATCTCTGCTAGTTATGCCAACTTGCATAATTTATTTTGCATATTGACTTAGTCTGCATTGATTTTTATTTTTATTTCAAAAACTTCAAATAAACATATCCATTTGTAGTAATTAATGAAATTCACTCTTCAAACCCTGATGTTCACTTTATGTAGCACTAAGAATGTTTTCCCAATTATTCATATGAGGTAAGACTAGAAGCTTGGCCACAGAGGATAGACTTGTGACATTTTCATAGTCATTTGGAAACACATCATCTCATTAGGACTTCATACATGACAGCACAGTGTGGATGTTTAGCAGACAATGTCACTTGGAGAGAGGGATTGGGCAGACCGTGGTGTCATGGTTGACACCTAACAAATGGGCCACCCTCCTAATCAGAAGCTCTATAATCATTAAGTATTTTCATTAAGTATTCAGTATTTCATTAAGTATTCACTCAGATTTTGCCCTGCACTGAATTCTAAGTCATTAACTATTCAGAAGTCTTGGAAATTTGTTTTTGCTACCGAAGACAAACACTTCCTCTGCACAGATACAACAGAGAAGGCAATGCTGATGGGTGGGGACTGTGTACATCATGTTACCAAAGGTCATAGGATAATCAGATGAAAGCTAGACAAGTTTCCTTTTGCTGTTGTAATCAGTGACCACAAATTGGTGGCTTTAAAACCACACAAATGAACTATCTTCTAGTTCTGAAGGTGAAAAATATAAAATGGTTCCCGATGGGTTCAAGTCAAGGTGTCTCTACAGGATTACATTCTTTCTGGAGGCTCTAGAGGGAGAATGCCATTTTTTGCCTTTTCCAGCTTCTACAGGTCGTCTGTAGTCATTGGCCCCAAACCCCTTTCTCCATCTTCAAAGGCAGCAGTGCAGCCCCTTCAAATGTCTCTCTGACCTAATCCTCCTGCCTCCCTTCCACCTGGACCCTTTTGATGACATTGAGCAAATCCAAATAATCAAGGGTAATTCCCCCATGTCAAGATCTTTAAGTCCCCATAAGTAACATTTACAGGTTACAGGAAGTAGGGCGTGGACATCTGTAGGGGACCATTATTCTGTTTACAATATACACTATGAAGAAAATAATAGTGTATTCCTGCCCTACTTGGATTATTTTGGAAACCTAAGACTTTGTCAAACCAGCACAGAGAAAGGCTAACTTACTGTACTTTATATCATTATGTTAACTTTCAGTCAAGGAAAAATTTCTGTTCTTCACTCAGCTAAATTCTTAGGTTCACTAAATACCTCCTTTCCTAGGAACCACTTCACTTAGTCTGGTTTACACTTTGGGAAACTTAAAGTGCAAATGATCGTGATGCATAGGAACTCAAAAGAAACCTGTTAAAGAAACAACACTTCTGAAAAAGGCGGCTCCTTTGTCCAGTCCCACCAGTTTCTGGTGCTTTTTTTAGTGTTTCAAGTTGAGTTGGGGGTCACACAAAATCTTAGCTAATGTTTACAGGTAGCTGTAAACATTCCTAAATATTTCTGATTAGAACAGAGTTCATTTTATAGTTTTTACTTACAGTAAATTTACCATCACGGAAGGATCAAGGGATTCACATTGATAAACCAACCCCCAACTCTCCACTCCAGAGGACAAAGAATTTTAGATGCTTCTCCCTCCTCTAAGACAAGTAATTCTAGACGAGATGTGATTGATGAGATGGAGTTTATGCATCTGGGCCCCATTTCTGACAGTATTTAAAATTAAAATTCTCATCAGTGCTGGCAAGCTTGGAATTCTTTAGTTTCTAAATGGAACAATATTTGCATGATTTTGTAAAACGTCCTGATTATCATATACAATTGAATTCAGCTCAATTCAATACCACGCAAAAAGAGGAACACCAAACATCTTGCATTTAAATATGTGTGTTCTCTTTTGTCTTAAAAATAAATAAATAAATAAAAGCAAAGAAAGAAAGAAAAACCCCCAGGGTACCAAAGGGCCTGCCCATAGTTCAACAGGGAGTGTGTGGAGGCCTGGACACATCCACATATATGTGCTATCTTCACCCTATGGGAGAATTCAGAAAAGAGTTCTGACTGTTGAAAGAGTGGGTCTCCCCTGTGCATCCCCAAGTGATGTCCTAGGTTCTTGGTGTTCAAGAATCAGCTCTGGACAGAAGTCTGGCTCCATTCCCAGCAGATGAACACTCACTATCATAAGTTAAAACTGAATGTTTAAAGTGGGGGAAAATCAGCCAATATTGGGGTATGTGAGCACTAGATTTTGTTGCTGCTGTGACTGCAAGTCATTCTAAGAAGGGTTCCAGGACAAGCAGCTAGACCTGACTGTCCCCTCCTGGAGCCTCAGTGAGCCTGAGGGTGTAAGCTGGTCCCATGTGTGCCCATGGGACTGTAGAACATCCTGACAATACATTCGTCTCAGGCAAATCAAATAGTTGGGCAAAATCTTTTGGATCCAGCTTTTAAACCATATTTAGTAAAACAAATCTGCTATTCTATAGGTTATCCATCTTTGTTTGATAAAACACAGGCCAAACGTGCAAGTAGCACTTTTAAAAATCAGATTCAAAAAAGAAATCATTGAGATTCCTCTATGTGTCAAACATTATGTCAAAACATTCAAATGCGTTCTTATTTCTCAAGGAAGTGCCATGTAGATGCCATAAAACTAGAGGTTGTAAATGCAGGAAAATACATCCTACCATCTTGCATCCAAGGTAAAGAAAGATCATACAAATTTTAGGGCTGATATGGAAGCACCAAGTTAAAGTTTTCCAAGTTCTGTGTATAGCATCTCTTCCTCCTCAATGTTTCCTTAAGTCTACCTAGACTTCAGTGTAGAGGTCCCCTGTCTTAGATGGTTTATCCCTGGTCTTCACAGTCCCTGCCCCTTCCTTGTCTCAGTACCCGTAGTACTGGCTTTCTGCAAAACCCATGGGCTGAAGGTTTTCATCTGACCTGTTCCTGGCTCCTTCCTTGTTGCCTCCAACAGTGCCTGGCACTTAGGAAGTCCTCAGCAGATATTTCTTTCCTTTTTCTTAAAGATTATATTTATTTATTTATGTATTTGAGAGAGAGCGAGGTAGCAAGCATGAGCTGGGGGAGGGAGAGAGAGAATCTCAAGCAAACTCAGTGCTGAGCATGGAGTCCAATGTGGGGCTTGATCCCATGACCCTGAGATCATGACTGAGCCAAAATCAAGAGTCAGCTGCTTAACCAACTGAGCCACCCAGGCATCACAGCAGATACTTCTGAGTAAAGATAGGACAGCACTCTTCCCAGCCTGCTTGGACCGTTTGTCTGACTCTCATTAGAGCAGAAATGCTGGGAAGGCCAGCACTATGTTTATTCAACTCTAAACCCTCCCTGGACCAGCATGGCAGTGTGCACACAGTAAAAACTGGATGGATATGTGCCATTTAACAAAGTAAGGGATCACATATGGACACTAAAATTATTTTAAAGTGAAAACATTTCTGCAGAAAGAAATCTTATCTGGATTTTCCCTATCTACTAAAGTAGAGCCTTCTGAAAATACAGCTGCCATTAACCTGCCCCCAGGGAGTTTTCTGCTAACTCAGTTGTCATAGAGACAGATTGCTTATTGCTATTAGCATCAAAAAGCTCACAGAGCCTTCTGAGCTTTCCCTTCTTGTGAAATTGGTATATAAATCTTTGCTTCTGGGTAGCTGAAAAGGTCCTCATTACTTAGCCACTCCTCCTTGCACTGAGGAAGAAACCTTTCATTTTCTCCCCCATGCTCTCCACTGTCAGTTAATGCACAAGCTCATGATTAAGAAACCATAAGGGAGTGGAGGAAGAAATTTCCTCCCAACACCAGCACAAGTATGATGAAGGAAGATCCGCTCACTGATCCCAGGCATCTTGCTTTCAATGGCTACTTTCCAGATCACACTATCACTTCAGTTGTTTGATTGGTAACTGATCCCTGACATTCGTTGAAAAGATAGGAAAAGGTCATAGCTCAGCAGGAAGATAGTTTAGTAGAGAGATAAATCCATTGTGTGAAGACAGTAGTGCCGGCTGTCAATACATTTTCCCAACTGGACAGATGGTGCTCACGCGTTTCCTATCCCCAGCATACTTTGAAAATGACACTCTTTGGTTGCATCTACAAAGATCATAGCCCTCCCCTGGGAACTTTCTGGGCAGCATTCCTGATGGCTTGGACCCACCAGCATGGTTCTGGCCTCGGGGCCGGGCACATCCCTTTTTGTTTGGTGCTGCCCGATGAAATGCCACACCCTTCTTATCTTTGACTTCCAATCAGCTGTCCCCTTGCACACCCCAAAGCTTCCCCCGCACGTGAGGTTGCAGCCCACTGCAATCCAGGTGGGCAGCAAAGTGGTGGCTGTCAGTACAGGAAAGAATATAGCGCTGGATTCCAACAATTCCCTCTCAATTGGATGAGGCAGGCTGAGGCTATCAAAGATTCTTTGCTTGACCAAACTTTGACCAGGCTCTCGAAACTTCTCTTGCTCCATCTTACATGGCCTTGTACAACCCAGTTTCAGCAAGAACCTTGCTAAGTCAGTTTAGGAGGGGTCTCCCATCCGCCTTATGTGATGACCCTTAATGCTGGATTCCTCATCATCTATCTTCCCTCAGGTGCGCCCCGCCTGGCCTGCCTGCAGCAAGAATCCGGTTAGGTCATTTGAGCCGTGACCCCCACCCCAACCTGAATTCACTCTTAGTGATTTCCCATACACCGATCCCCACCCCACTCCTTGCATGTAAATTCCCACTTGCCCCTCCTACATTCTGAGCTGAGCCCAGTTCTACATAGAAGTTTCTTTTTCCCTATCACAATAATCCTGAATAAACTCTGTTTTTATCAGTTTCCTATTCATCCCTAGTTTTTCTTTGGTGAAGCCTGATGCAAGGAGGCCAGGTCCCAGGACCCAGAGGGTTTCCCACAGGACCAGCCAAGAGGGTCCTTGGCTTCAACCAGGATGGAAGTCAGCATGCGATGGCAGGAGGTAAAAGCAGAATTTACAGAAAATACAGGGAGAGATGCAGATGGCGCATCCAGGAGACTCAGAAAGGGAAAGAGAGGGTCTGATCTTGGCTGGAGGTCTTTTTTTTTTTTTTTCCAATTATTTTATTTTTTATTTTTAAAAGGCTTTTATTTATTTTTGAAGCAAAGAGAGATCATGAGTAGGGGGAGCAGCTGGTTGGTGGGGGAGCAGACTCCCCGCTAAGCAGGGAGCCCCATGCGGGACTTGATCCCAGGACCCTGACATCACAACCTGATCTGAAGGCAGACGCTTAGCCAACTGAGTCGCCCAGATGCCCATGGGTCTGGGGTTTTTACTGATGACTGTGGTTGGCGCCTGTGTATTTTCAGGCATCCAAGAACAAGTTATAACAAGGACAGGGTCCAGGTGTCCATCGTAAGTCACTCACTCCTTGAAGTCAGGGCACTTGGCGTTGCGATGTCTACTGTGTTGGAAGACTCCAAAGATACCATTCATTCTTTGTCGCTTACAAAGGGGACATACATGAAGGCGTGTAGGGTGAGGGGTGCAGATCCTAGCAAGAACAGAAGCCGAAAATAAGCAAAGTTAAACAATAGCAACAAACCAGCTTTTTCTGGGTGGTCCCTTTGGTTTCCCTCTCATAGGTTCACCCTTTTTTTAAATTTTTTTTTTTTTATTTTACACATAAGCATCATGATTAGTCTAAAAAAGCCTCTTGCTTTAACCAATGTATTCAATTATTTCTTTGAATGTCTAACCCACTTTAGCACCTTAGAACATACATGAGTATTGTTGTTAGCTAAATTTATCTCCACTCTTCAGAAATGTCACATAAACTAACTTCCCCTCTGCCAAAACACATGTTTGCTTTTGTGTAGACACAGGTATGGGGTTAGGTTTTTTAATTTTGTTTTTCTTTCTTTAGATCATATAATCTACAAAATAGTACTTTTGCTTATTATTAAGTGTGAATTGCCCTGTGTTGTTAAATTTTCAAATACACATTTCCCCCCAAATTTCACAAAACACACAAAAAATTGAGATTAGAAGGAACTTTTGAATAACTTTGAAAAATTAGCTTAAAAATTCTAGGGGCGCCTGAATGGTTCAGTGGGTTAAGCCTCTGCCTTTAGCTCAGGTCATGATCTCAGGGTCCTGGGATCGAGCACCGCATCAAGCTATTCTAGATAGGCTCCAGGCTGGCTTGTGGACATGTGCAGTTTGGAATGCCCCCGTGCCCTTCCCAGGGTGAGCTGTCTCTCCCTGGGGACTCAGCCCTCACTCTCTGTCTTCCTTTGTGTCCATGGATCATTTCTAAAGCTATGATTGTAAATATACATTTGTGCCATCTCTATGCATTTTTAAGAAATTTCATTCAACTGGAAAAGAAGTGTTTTGGAGACTTACTATGTTCTAGGCAGTGTTAAGTCGTTAGGGAACAGAAAGGTGAAAAAAAAAAGGAAAATAAAAAGAATCCCTAGGACAGTTTACAGCAAGCAGAGCAAGGCTGATCCTGGCAGAGTTGACTCTCAGAGATGCTGCATAGAGATTCGTGGACGGAGGGGTGAGTCCTGAAGGGAAGGGAGCTGAGGGGATGGAAACCGCAGTGGGGGAGGGTAGAAATCCTCATTGCTTGGGCTTAGACAGTATTTAGTTTTCAGGTCCACAGGGCTGGAAAGGAATGGGCTTCCAGATGGGAGTCAGTGAGCCCAGAGATAGATGTGGGGACTACCGGCTCTGTGGGCATTCTGGATCTTAGCCTGGAAAGGACTGAAACTCATTATTTAGGTCCTAGAGACTCAGTGTTTGAATATGGTCATGTTGTGGCCCATACCGAATCATCCTAGGATCCCTGCTTTATTCACTGTATTTTAACCGCCACGCTAAGCTTAATACTGGCTAGCATTTGAGTAGCTGCACATGGTTATTTAGCCAATATTTTATCTTTTATGTGCTGGAACAGAAAACAATCCAAGTTACGGCTTTGCATATGTGCCATCGCCCATTCATTTGCTCAAAAATTCTCTGGTGCTTGGAGCAGAGCGAGTAGCACATTTGATGACCTTATTTTATAAACAACAGTCAGTGGCATATTTTATCATCATCTTGCAAGATTAGGATGATTACTCCAAAGTTTGGGAGCTAAAACTACTCCCGTTTGAGGCAAATGCATATTCATTTTCGATGTTCAGTCATGAGCTCTGATGGAAACTTGAAATGTTTAAAGAGAGTCTTGCTTCATTTCTTTTGAAAGGAACAGACTAAAGGCAGGCAACAAAAGCATGCATTTACTTATTTTTATTAATATTTGGTCTGTGTCTCCATGCCGGCCTGAAGTGTATTCTACTTTTTGAGTAACACGGTTGCAAAACAAATTTTGAACTTTTACTCTAACTTTCCATTTGGAATACAGAGAAGCATAAAAGATTACACCAGCCTTTCGATCTTCTGAATAGATTCATACAACTGAGGAAAGAAAATTCCATGGCACAGTCTACACTGGCTCAGAACGGTCGTCTCCCAAAATTGCAACAGTAAAAATAGATTATTTTGATTTGTAGATATGATTAAAAGTCTACCCTCTGTACCAGGCTCCAGTGTTTTGAGTCACAGAATTTTCTTTGCTTTAAAAATGATGTAATTATAAAGATTTTATGTAGAATACTGGCCTGTTTTTTAAATGGGCCCAATACGGGGAAATGACTTTAAGCAGAAGCCATTCTATGGTTCATCTATTTATAGCATGTAAATAGATGAAGACATTTACATTTACTCATAGTGATCTGTAACTTTCCTATTTCTTTGTGTTCTACAACGTCTTCCTTTCAAACTAGCAGAAGAATTAAAAACAACACACTTTGAAATGGCATACAGTTAAATCAAAGTGAGATGCCCCATTCCGTGAACCAGCCCATTTGGGGCTGTGTATTCATCAGCATTACCGGAATTCAGGTTATAACTTTCTCTGGTTGTAAAGAGCAGAAGCCTCTGGGACACCAAGGCATGACCTCATGTCCTCACATGCCTCAGGGACACCAAGGCATGACCTCACGTCCCTCATAAGCCGGAAGTAGAAGCCAAAGACAAGATTACAGCAAGGCTGCCCCATCTGTAACCATCAGAGGAGGGAAAAGAAGGGGGCAGCTGGCACTTACCCCTTCACTGACAGAGTAACTCTCCCATGGACCTACGTTTCCTAAGAAAAACACAGTTGGTCAGAGCTCTGTGGTTGGCATACACTGATGTCAGCACACAACCAGAAAAATAAAGAATAAGGAGAAACAATTTATGTGGTTATGAATTAACTGCAATCAACAATAATCATGGTATCTTTTTTTTTTTTAAGATTCATTTATTTATTTTAGAGAGCGAGTGCGGTGGAGCAGCAGAAGCAGAGAGAGAGGATGGCAAGCAGACTCCCTGCTCCATTCCCAGCCCACATGGGCTCGGTCTCACAACCCTGAGATCATGACCCGAGCCAAAACGTAGAGGACACTTAAGCAAGGGAGCCGCCAGCCACCTCAGTAATCAGGGTATCTTAATTGTTCCCTACATTATTCCAAATTCTTGCCTGTAAAGACATTTCTACTGTAGACAAGCTCAGTACTTTATAGGAATAATAATAAAAAAAGGTCTTAATTACCTTATAGCATGTGTATGTGCACGTGCGCATACACACACACACACACACACACACACACACACACATTTCCCTTTTGTAATTTCATGCCCAGTGCCTGGGTCCTGATTAGCCCAAAGCATACGGTTCCCTTCTCTCTCGAGGTTTCTTCCACTATCCCCTATGTGAAAGTTCATCATCTTTTGTTTCCATTTCCGCTGAGGATAAATCAGACAAGACAGATACATACTAAAAAACAATTATTTAACTTTGAGTGGAATTTAGAGAAAATATAAAGTGTTCAGCACATTTTTTTCCTTCTCGGAAATCAGAAAGATTTCAAAATAGAAGAGGACCTCAAACCCGTGCTCAAATCAGGGTGGGAAATTAGAACACTGAGGTGACGTCAGCCCTAAACTAGCCCTACCATATTAGGAGTGGAGGGTACGTTAGAGGGCATGTGGTCAACCCTCCCCTTTGACAGCTGAGGACTTGAGGCTGGTGAGACGGCTCTACTTGCCAAGGGCTCAGATTCATCTGCTGGCTCAGCTCCGCCAAGCTGCGCTTTCTTCTACACGACTGTGACACAATCACGAATTTTTCGGTAGGAAATTTTAAAACGCTGTTTTAAGCTAAACTTAACAGAACAGCTCTCTAGCACCCATACATTTTCAAAAACAATGGAAGCTTCGCCAGGCCATTCTGCATGCTCTCTTCTCTTCCCCACTGTGCAGACGGCCCCGATGGTACCTGCTTCCCTGTGGTTCCAGCGGGAGTTTTCCATCTCAGGGCTACAGACCCATTTAGGGAGCAGGTCTATCTGCCATCAGTCAGATTGGTTCTCTTTAAATGTTTTCCATTTTAAGGACCGAAAATAATTTTGCACTTTTCCCCCACAAGGCTGGAGTTTTGAATTGCTGGCACTACTCCATCAATTGATCACTTGAAGAAGAAATTAACAGTTCTCCTGGTGTCAATTAAATTTTTGTACCACATTTACTATTTTTTTACACTGAATACAAAATAACTCAAAGCATTGGGTTATAAAGCACAATTTTTAAGTGTCAAGTTTTTTATAATTGCTAACTTAGCATGTAATAGGAAAACAGAGACATCTGAAAAATTATTGGACATATGGAAATATAAAAATGTGAACATGACGTAAAAATAAATTTGGAGACACCACCAAATGTATTACATTCATGAATGTCCCCCTTGGAATGTTTAGGGCATCAGGAATTTGAAGTTATGGTCCCCATAATCACTGACTCAGGTAAAATGCACTTACAGCATAAACAGCAACATTCTCAGGGGGAAAAAGAGCGAAACCTCACAAATTTCCACTTTGTATGTGGTATTTACACAAAATAGAAATATACGAACTCCTACTTGTTCCTTGTAGGTGTAGTAAGCTAAAATCTAAATGTCCTGCTCTTATGCTTTATTCCTCTATCCTCAGGGAGCCCCTCACTTCTTTGGGAAAACTGGGTATGACAAGGGTAGTTTTTGCCCCACGTAATCTGCTCATATTCCTCCTCGACAAAATCGGAATCTCGAAGTTCCCTTTCCTGTACGAGCCTTGTTGCCTGTCAGTCCCTCTTCACAACAAGCAGAGCAGTCCACTAACTTCTCAGCTGCAGGTGAACAATGACAATGGAATTCATTTTACTCGTAAAGACTAATTTTCATCCAAACAGTACATCTCTCCTGGGCTCTTTTCTTCCTCTGACCCAGGTGCAGTCTTGGGTTATCAGGTATGTCTGTTGAGAGCCCACTGCTCTCACCTGTCTCAGCATCTGTCTGTCTTCTGTCTGCCAGTCTGTCCAGTTGTTTATTTCCATTCCCCTCCGTCCCGCCCACAGCAAGCACTTGATAGAAGTCTGATATTCTTGAATGCAAACCAACCACCATTAAATACATAATGTGTCTTATGTGTAGGATTAGGAATGTGCATAAATATCACCTGCCTGTTTTATGTTCTTCTCCCTCTCTCTTCTTTGCACACAGCCTTTTCCAACACTGTGTCTTTAAGCTCTGTCCTGTTGCTACATTTCTAATGACGGCTTTAACTGCTACAGGGCATTCTGGAGTGTCCAGCCTTCATATTGTATTTTCCTAAACTGTGGGTGAGAGCAATAGGGCACCCTCGCTTTCTCACAGCCACACACCCCATACCTGTACCTGTCCATGTCCCCTGTGGACCTGCTCAGAAAACCATTTTCTAGAATATTCCCCCAGAAACAGCATTTCCAGGCCAGCAGGCACATGCAGCTTAATCTCAGATGACTTTCCAGAATTGCAGCAGTCTACATTCCCACCAACGGTATATGAGACTCATCTTAGCTGCCCTGCCAGCGCTCCACTCTTACTTGGCTTTCCTCATCCTTGCAAATTCAAGGAGCCCTGAAATGCAGAATAATTTGTGATAGACAAAGGGCTTTAGGTGCCAGGCACCTGCCAAAATATACAGCACATTGTCAAGTTTGCCTGAGAAAGGTTTGAATCATGCTCAGCCTGCAACTAGGTCTGATCACCCTGGATCTCATCGGTGTGTACCCCAGCTCACTCAGGCAAGGCACCCTCTGCTCTGAGGCCCAGTCTCACCGTTCATAAAACAAAAGTGCACCCCTATGTCAAGAGCGACTCTCAAGACAAGTGAGACAATAAATGTAAAGCATCAGCTGGGTCTTGTTTTGTTTTTTGTTTTTTAAGATTTTATTTATTTATTTGAGAAAGAACGAGAAAGAGATCACAAGCAGGGGAAGAGGCAGAGGGAGAGAGAGAAGCAGACTTCCTGCTGAGCAGGGAACCCAAACTGGGGCTTGATCTCAGAACCTCAAGAACATGACCTGGGCTGAAGGTAGATGCGTAACCGACTGAGCCCCCCCCCCCGCCCCCGCCGGCATCTTAACCATGACCGCAGGCTGACTAACAGCCTTATCGTCTGGCTTGGGTCTTCCCAGGACACAGGAATTTTAGTGTTGGGCCTGGGGCTGTCCTTGGCAGACCAGGACCATTGATCACCAAGGAGGATGATGCAAGTGTCCTGCTGAGAACTCATCCCTGGGAATGACTCTACCGAGGACTGTGGTGGCTTCTGGAGGGTCCCCCTCAACTTTTGAGCTGGGATCACACTCTTCTTTGACTCAGTGAGGGCCTGGGAGTCACAGGTGTGCTCTTTGTCGGCAAAGCAGGGGTACCGAGACCTAGCCATTTCCACACTCCTGGGAATTTCTCAAATTGGAGAGCAGCGCTCCAGGGCTGACCCTGAGCCAGGCAGACAGTTCGCCAGGGGCGCAATAGGGTTGGATGGTTCATCGCCCAGTCTTACTTCTCCTGATCCCTCAGGAGTTCCCTCTGAAACTGCCGGCCCCAGACTTGGCTGTATCTTAGGCTCAGTCAGCATTCAGAAATGTGATTTTCTAATTAGTTTGTAACTGTACATATGAGGGACTGTGGAACTCACTGATCACCTGTTGTACAAACACACGCACACACTCAGTCACCTTCCTGCCCAGCCCTGGGCCCTGCTGGGTCCTGACTCAGATACACAGACTGTCTTATGCCATGGCAAGACATTCATCCCAGTAGCCTGTATTTTCTTTTTCTGTCGGTGGCTGTTTGTTTCCCCCCAGCAAATCCTACTATGGGTTTAATGCCCTCCCAGACTCGCTCACTTGCTTGTCTCTTGCTAGCTAGGGACAGAATTGGCCCAAAGCTTCAGGCAAAACCTTGGCCAAAGACAGATGTGTCACAGAGAATGAAGAGTGCATAAAACTGGAAAGAAGGAAACCAGCAAAGGCAAAGATGTTATTTCTTGGTAAATAACTACCCACATCTCTTCAATAAACCACCACTTCTCAGGGCAGCATTCTCCAAGAGCAACAGGTCAAGGTCAAGGAGTGTCTGATAGGATGTTGATGGGCTGCTGGTTGCTTCAGGTGAGAACCATCCTCAAAATGACCGCAGACCAGAAAAACCAAGCAAAGGCAGAACTGAGGATTGGGTCCTCGAGGAAAACTCCTTCATCTCTCTTCAGTTATAACTTTTCCATTTCACTTTGTGGAAATGCTTTCGAGATCAGCAGGTGCAGGGTTCCTGCTGGGGTAGGAATCCCTCCAAACCCTCGGGATAGGTGGGCATCCATCTCCACTCAGAGGCTGCCAGGAACCCTTTATGTATCTTAGAAATCCCTCTGAGCAGAGCATATTCCTTGAACTGAACCAACATCGCCTGCCCGCCATGCCATGCATAGTCTTATTTCTATAACCAGAGCAGTAAGGAATAAGCTTGAACATTCCTCACCTGCTTCTGGGCCCCACGGGCAGCTGAGCTGGCCGTTTCTGTGTCTTTCCCTACCTGATGTGGCTGTGACACCAATTCTGCTAACGTGTCCACAGGTGGCAGCCTTCTGGGCCTCCCATCAGTCATGCCACCTCATGGATATAGAGACATTAAAATGTGGTGTGCAGACTAGGACACCATGCTTGCTCTGGATCCATTAATGCAGCCTAGAATTAAGAGAATTTTCAGTTTTTGTCTTGGGTTTTGGTTTTACGTCGTTAAAACACCTCATCCCAGTGTTAAGTGCCATTGGGCTGAAGGCCAGCTAACACCCCTCCTGTGAACCATGCTGAAAAGCATCCTCCTCTCTGGAGTAGTGACTGCAAACATGAGCCAGGACAAACAAGTAGTGAATACCCATACAGCACTTCTCTGAAGTCAAAGTAACAGTAACATGAATCTGAATAATTTTTTAAAAGATTTTTATTTATTTATTTGACAGACAGAGATCACAAGTAGGCAGAGAGGCAGGCAGAGAGAGAGGGGGAAGCAGGCTCCCCGCTGAGCAGAGAGCCCGATGTGGGGCTCGATCCCAGGACCTTGGGATCATGACCTGAGCTGAAGGCAGAGGCTTTAACCCACTGAGCCACCCAGGTGCCCCATGAATCTGAATAATTTTACTGAGTCTAGTAGACCAGAGAAAAACGGGGCCTATGTTGGATATTGCCACTTATATAAAATTCTAGAAAATTCAAACTCATCTTTGATAGAAAATATCTGTGATTGCCTGGGGATGGAGGGAGCGACAGGAGAAGACAAAGAGGAACAGGGGAGCTCTGGGGGTTGATGATATGTTTACGGTCTTGACTCTGGTGATGCCTTCGCAGGTGCACACATGTGTCAACATGTATCAGATTGTACACTTAAAATATGTGTCAATTACACTTCAGTAAAGCTGTTTTTCAAAAGCATTAGGATAAGCAAAGTGACACCTGACTAATAGCAAAAATAAGCAGGACAAGCAACAGGTGCAGTGGGTATGTTGTGGGGGAATCAGTGTGACACAGGTGGCAGGGGAGGGCTTGCAGGGGACCCTGTGGTCCAGGAAAAGGTATGGGGCCAGGCAGAGGAGAGGAGCCAGGGTATTTCAGATGAGGGCACGGTGCTCGGGAAAGATAAGGACTAGCCTGGCAAGGGGATGCTGGGGAACAGCGGCATTGGTTGGAAAGATGATGGAGTCGAATGACACAGGTTTTCAGATATTGGGGTCAGAAATCTCTAGTTTGTGACAAAGAGGAGAATAGAAAGAGACCACCCGGAGGGCCACACCCTGATGGGGAGTCAGGCACTTCCTCCGTCTTGGTGGGAACAGCGCTCAGTCGTTGGAGTAAATAAATGGGAGGGTCACCGTTGTTTCTGGAAAATAAAATTCTAAACAACGTTTTGGAATCATATTATTCTAGAACCTAGAAAATGTGTAATTTATGCTCTTCTGAACTATCTGCATTAAGCTAAATAAGGAAGAGGTACCTGAAAAGGTGGGAGTTTTAGACCTGAATATGTGTTTATTTCCTCAGCCCCTTCTCTGTGTGGGGCACATGACAAGCCCAGGAGGGGGTTCGAGCGGTCAGTGCCTGGTGTGGGTTTCTTCTGAAGCAGTGACCGGCCCATCTCCCTCCAGCACCCACCAGCTGCAGTCTCCCCGTGCCTCTCCTATGTTTCTGTCCATTTCCCTGGAGCATAAAAGTGGGAGAATGTGATAAAATATGCTTTGAAAGTGATACATATGTTAGGGTCCATGATCAAAGGAATGAGACTGATGCAATGCGAAAGTCAAGCAAAGCTTTATTTCTCGCCAAGCATCGAAAATCAAACCGACCGGTCAGGGCCATCTCTTACGAAGAGGCGATGACGACTAGGACGCCACTAGGATGCCGCTCCCAATGACGCCAATCCCCAGACGAGGCCGCTCCTGGACGACTATTACTCCGACTACTACTCCCCCCACCCAGCCTCACAGACTAACCTTTATAGAGGTGGTTGAGCCCAGCCCACACACAGGTGGGCAATGAGATTGCAACACACAGGGAAAACTGCACAGTCATCCTCGGTCAGCAATATGGATGACCAATTGAATTTCAATTGGCCACAGTAATATATGCGTGCCCCACTGATTGGATGCCTCCATCCAGTTGGCCCACCCTTATGTCCCGGGTCTGCAAATAAGTTCCTCTGGGAGGGGTGGGGTCAATCTAGGTTTACTACCAAACCGCTCCCTCTGGCTAACCAGGCCCCTACACATAGTTTCTCAGACAACCTCAAAATCTTGGATAAATACTGGCTGTTTTTTAAGTTGTACAATTTAGTATTTGACTAATTATAACCATCTTTAATTTACAAGCCAAAGTATGAAACAATTTCATCTTTACCACAAGAGAGTTCACACGCTATGATTTTCCTGCCATCCCATGAAAACTGTCCCTGACACGTTGTTTCTGATACAACTGTTTCTAAATGGTTGAATAATCCTGACTTAAATATAGAAAATATCAGATAGTGAAAAAGATGTGGAAGTGGTTTTGGAAAAAGAGAAAAGGAAAACCCTGAAACGAAGACCATTATGGAAACTTCTTAGTGAGTTTGAATCAATAGCCAGTTCTGCTTACCAGAAACTGACTTCAATCGCATAGAGACGCTTGTCCAAAGTGTTTGCTTCTCTTTCTTCTCAGCAAGATCAGTTCATGAGAAAGTGACTCATACCCCTGTCATTTCTCTGCTTCTCAGGCAATGCCACCGTGACTTCCCTTGTTAGCTCCACGCAAAAATCCTAAATAATTTCCTACAAAACTCTTCAATCAATTGTCTTGCAGTCTTGAAAATGCATTTTTTTAAAGATTTTATTTATTTATTTAACAGAGATCACAAGTAGGCAGAGAGGCAGGCAGGGAGAGGGGGAGGCAGGCTCCCTGCTGCTGGGCTCAATCCTAGGACCCTGGGATCATGACCTGACACGAAGGCAGAGGCTTTAACCCACTGAGCCACCCAGGTGCCCCTTGAAAATGTATTTTATTCACATCTGGTACAAAACTAAGAACAAAGGAAGAACAGGAGCTGATAACTGGAAATGTGAGGCAGTCGGTCCTGGGCCTTCAGGCGACCTCCCAGACCTCGGAGAGACTGAGATATCAGGCTGAACTGTGACTATCCAATTAATCTCTCTGAACCTATTATCCACTGACCGTTCAGTCCCTCCATGTTCACATTTCTGATCACAAAAGAGAAAAAAATAGGACTGTTTCTGATAGAAGAGATTTTTGTCTGCATCTCAATAAGCAATTTTGTTGGTGGATTTGAGTTGCATACAGAGATAAATTGAGCCCTAAGGGTCGTTCTCCATTACTCTCCATGCTGGTAGCACTTAGGTTTGCCTAAGTGGCCCTGTTTCATCCCATTAGAGCAGCATGTCTTACTATTGTCCAGCTGGAGCTCACGTGGTTTTCTGTCATTCTGCAAGAGCATGAAACTCCTTTGAGCATAAAACATATTTTTTAGGCGTTTTGACCAAAAGGCTGAAAAATCTTGTGCTTTTAAAAATAAAAATAGCTTGGGGCCCCTGGGGGGCTCAGTCATTAAGTCTCTTCCTTTGGCTTTGGTCATGATTCCAGGGTCCTGGGATTGAGCCCCACATCAGGCTCCCTGCTCAGTGAGAAGCCTGCTTGTCCCTTTCCCACTCCCCCTGCTTGTGTTTCTTCTCTTGCTGTGTCTTTCTCTGTCAAATTAATAAAATCTTTTAAAAATAAATAAATAAAAATAGAATTAAAAAAAATAAAATAAAAATAGCTTAAGAGAAACAAAATTTTGAGACTCTTTGGCAACTACCTGAAACTACCCTGATATGTGGGATGGTCTTGGATTGTCTTCACGTGGGAAGGTGTTCAGAGCAGCTGGCACATAGCCGGTCAGGAAATGTGGGCTTTCATCCATACCCGCCTCCTATTCACCTCTAGTTTTGTCTAGAATCGATGTTCTAGATTGTGTTCTCTTTTCCAGCAAGGGCAGTAATAAGACATTTGAATTAGATACTGTACAGATCTTCAAAGACTTGCAGATTTTTGTTCTAGTAAATACTTATCTAAGGGTATTTGTTAATTATGTCCCAGAGGTATATTGGAAAAAAATTTCTTAAATTTTACACATTGGTATTTACTTTCGAAAAGCTTATTTCCTTATTGTGCTTTTAAAATATCGTTGACTTTATTTCTTGTTTTGATTTGCTCATTTTAAAAAATGGTATTAAATTATTCTCTCTTATTCCATTGGCCTCGGGGGAAAGGCAGCCAAGAAGAGCTGTTCGGAGAAGTTCTTATCCTGCTAATGGTTGACTGAGGTCACGGACACCTCTTTAAGTAAAACCATCTGGTGTCTCGTGAAAACAAAAAAGAAATCTAGTGGTAACACTTTAAGATAAAATATTTTATCTTTTTATTTTTTATTTTAAGATAAAAGATCTTTTTAATTTTTTGATTTTTTATTTTATATTTTATATATATTTATATACATACTATATATTTTTATATGTAAAATATATATATATTTTATATTATATTATAAAATTTATATTTTATTTTTTATTATTTTAAGATAAAAGATCAATGGTAACATTGATCTTTATAAAAAATCTACCCAAAAGGAGACCTTGGCTCAAGGTGATGGCGTCTTTTGCATACACTCACTCCTCTGAGCACCCCACCCTCCCACCAGTGGTCTCTCAAAGCCATCAATACATACTGCTAAGGTCCTTTGAGTACAAGGAGGCTCTTATCAACTCCATTTTTCCATCTGTAGAGGGCATTTAAAGATTTTCTGTCTTTTGGTGCTAGAGGAGGGGGTCAAATTCAAATTCACTCTGATGATTTAGCCCTCAAGCTTTGAGAGTTTCCAGAGCCACTCTCAAGAAAGACTAAGCCTATGCCTACAGGTCTGATATCACATACACATGCAAGCTTCCCCACCACTCCCGGCTCAAGGAAGCAACAAAGGAGGATGGAAAATCAGCTCCAGGAATAGTGTGAGTTGCCCACCACCTTCCTTTACCCCTCCTCTGAAATCTGCCCAACATCTTCTGGCCCTGTGGTCACCCCAAAGGCATCTGCAGAGTTGTGTTTCTTCTGCAACCATTATCACAACCCCACAAGTCAGGTCCTATTATCCTTCTCTTTACAGATGAGGACCCCTTAACTCACAATGTAGTAAGGTCAATGGCCAAGATCCCTGGGGAAGTGGGCAAGCAGAGCCCATGCTCTTGCTCATGAACTCCCAGACTCTGGAACCCATGGTCGAAAGATCTTGAATCTACCCCACTCATATAAAGAAAGGGATGGCTTGATTTAACAAAAAAGAAACATGTCAAATGGGATTGTGGATGTCCCTCAAGCAGGAGGTTGCTTCTGGGAAACCCAGATGTAGTATGTGAAATGACTAGGCTGGGAGAGGATCTCATAATCATCAGTGGGAGGCAGAACATGTGCTGTCTTTCCAGGGGACATCTCTCTGGACTGTCCCTAAATGCCCTGTGTGAAAAACTAAGGTAAGCTTCCAAGTGCTTCCAAGTCATTCCTGAACATTCCCAATAGGAAATGTATACCCACTACAGGAAGATATTTTATGTAAGGCAAAAAAAAAAAAAAAAAAAAAACAAACAAACCAAAAACACACAAAATTCTAAACATAAAAGCTGTTCTTTACAGCTTTTCTGTTCTTTTTTGTTCTGTTCTTTAACTTGGGTGTTATAAAGAGAAGCATGATATTTAAAAAATTCTAGGTTTGGAGTCTCCAGTGTCACATTTTCTGCTTATGTATTACCTGTGCTGTGGGATAAAGGCTTTACAATTCTCTGGCTCTATTTCTTATCACGTATCTTCCACATTGAGTGGGTTGATGCCTGACTCATTCTTTTCTCATTTTGCCCTCTCTAGACCCAGAGGCAGAAGGGACTCTCAAAGTGCTTTAAAGAGAGTGAAATATTCACTTAGAGATTTTAGAATATTCATCCCCTCAACAGAAACATAAGCATAGGGGCGTCTGGGTAGCTCCGTGAGTTAAAGCCTCTGCCTTCAACTCAGGTCATGATCCCAGGGTCCTGGGATCGACCCTCACATCTGGCTCTCTGCTCTGTGGGGAGCCTGTTTCCTCCTCTCTCTCTGCCTGCCTCTCTGCCTACTTGTGATCTCTGTCTATCCAATAAATAAATAAACTCTTAAAAAAAAAGAAACATAAGCATAAATACCAACCGGTTCTTACTTCACTAGATGTATATTGAGTAGAATTAAAGGAATATGGAAATTGAAAAATAATCAGGTCCATTACTCAGTGAACTAGTTCTTTCCTATCACCACTTACTTGAAATCTTGTTTTCTCTCTTGCTTAAGTAGAGATAATTCACAATGATGTTCCCAGGTTCATTTTGAGCCCCTCCTTATACTTATTCATAGCCCAGAAACGTTAAGGAATTTTGCCATCAAAATGACTCTGCGAGTATATTTCTTTGGTGAGTATATTTCTATATATCCCCTGCAGAACTCAGTGTTTGTCCTGGGCCATGTGGTCTGCCCAGGTGGGTGCAGGTTACCACCATGGGAGGGAGGCCCTTGCTGGTGTCATAGCTGGCCTCCCTCAGCAGCGGGTAAAGCCCTGCCTTGGACAATGGTGGTAGTGGGGTCAGAACTAGTGTTGTGGTGAAGACATGTCTCGGTGGCAGCAGGAGGAAAAATGATGATTCAATGATGAGAGATGTCATAGCGGGCAAAGAGACTTTGTGTCCTACAACTATGTGCTGTTATGTTTACTGAACTAGCATTAGATATAAGGTGATTTCGCAGAAAAGTCAAGATGTGCAATTTCTCTTAAAAAGGAAGGCTGATCTGAGAGATACCCGGCCGAGAGCAGGAGAGTCATGTGATGGGTACACATGTGTTGGTTTGTAGAGCCTTGTGGTCCCTCTTCCCCTTAGTGCTTGTCGTCGTGGATGGTCAGTCAGCCTTGTGTTCTTCACGAGGGAAATATTTCTCAGTACTAATGTCCTCAAAAGACAAGAATGGCAGAGAGGAGAGTACTGCGGCCCTAGATTTAAATGCCAGAGCATTCTGGCAGGTAAAATATGCTGTCACCAATTCTGAGATGTTGGTTTTCTTTCCAGCTCTCTTCCACATCTGTTTGACTGAGGGCTTGTGTTAGCATGAATTCTTAAAAAGAAATGAAACAGAATTTTCTCTGTAATCCCTTGACACTCATGTGATAACCAGGATAAGAGATAAACATCCCAAGAAAGTTTGAAACAAGTATAAAGTAGTTTTCCAGAATTAATCATTAAATTGGCCATTAATGAAGAATGTGGTGAACTTATTGTGTTCCTCAGTTAGTGATTGTTATAGAAGAACAAGTTTAGAATACATAATAACTTGTCAAAAAATAATTTGCTGGATTTTTTTTAATGGGAGAGGAAGTCCTTGAAAATTAATTGACTAAAACATAAAATTATAATTAATTCTCTCTTCATCTACAGAGCACTTTAGATAGACATCTTTAGAGCAACATCTTTTCTTTGTTTTTCATTCTGAATTCCAAATCCTTGGGCTTATCAAAAAGGACTGCATGTTAGTAAAAAAGTAGATTTTGGTCCTTCCTTTAAGCTCTTAAACATTAGAAAGGAATTTGGTGTGGAATAATCAAAGGAGAAGAATTTCATTGTCCAATGGGCTGCATATGCCCGGGGTGTGGTGTGGTCTCCCAAGTGCTCAGACGTTGGAGTGAAGATGGGAATTCTTATCCAGACCTGATCACCAGTCAGCAGAGTGAACTTGGGAGAGTAGCTTACCTGTCTTTGACCCATATTTCCATCTGAGAATGAGACAATAGAACAGACTCCATGAGGTTGTTGAGGAGATTAAATGAGATGAAGGAGGAAGAGGAGGAGGAGACTTATAGAAATTGAGGTATATAATAATCCATTGTGCAAGAAGAACTTGCCTCTGTCTGTAGAACAGAGTTACCCATTTGTAATGTATATAAAAATATTGAACCATTATGTCATACACCTGAAACTAACAAAATACTGTATGTCTATTATTCTTCAATAATTAAAAAAAAGAAGGGAGTTGCTCAAAGTTCATCACACTGGCACTTTGTACAGATCCTGGTATCTCCATCAGCCATCCTGGCCAAGCCTATGTGACTAGGGTGACATTTACTTGACCAAGAAGCCTGTCCTCGCTGTCTTTACTGACACTCAAGGCTGTGGACTTTAAGAATGAATTGGCTTCAATTTGGTCCAGTATGACTGATTTAATTCCTCAGTTAAGTAAGCCCTCTGAGCTCTGGTTTTGAGCCAGGCATGGGGATAAGCACACAGAAGCTGTTCAGACACCTGCAGTTGACTGGTGGTTGCTTATGTTTATAAGCCCTACTGAGGTAACCTTGTTTCTTTCTTTTCATGAAAGAAAACTGACCTTTATCATCAACCCCTTTTGTAGGGAAGGGACATGAGATGCTGATGAACTTCTGGGAGCATGAAAACTTGCAATGATAGTAGCCAGAGGGACACCTAGCCAGCTCAGCCAGAAGAGTGTGTGAATCTTGATCTTGGGGTCATGAGTTTGAGCCCCCCGTTGGGTATAAAGATTACTAAAGTAAGTAAATAAAACTAAAGTGAACTTAAAATTTTAGTATGAATTCTTAAAACAAAAAGAAACAAAGCAAAATTTTCTAAGCTCCCTTGGCATTCATCCTATAACCAGGATAAGAGAATAAACATCCCATGAAATTTTGGAACAAGTATAAAGTAGTTCTCCAGAAATAATCATTCAGTTGGCCACTAAAGAAGGATATGGGGACTTTTTCTGGACATTTTATTTGTCCCAGAGAATCTAATAGGGAATTGTGGATGATCCCTTCCTTCCTTCCTGAGAATGTTAGGGATTCTCTATCAGTGAGGATGGTCATTACCCAATCACCAACACCAAAGGATGAAAAGTACTGATGTGTGGGTCATGTGCCACTCCCCTGCCTCTGAAGTGTGTCCAGAGTCAGGGAGAGGCATTTCTCCTAAAAGAATATCTGGGTCTCGTAGCCCCAAGAATCAGGAGTGGCCACTTATTATCTAGACTAGAAATCATCCATTATCACTGCTATTAAGACTCTCCCACCTTCCTTTAGATTTTGTGCCCTCCTGGAAGGCTTATGCAAATACCACCTTCTATCTTAAAAACACCTCTCAGTTTATTTGCAGAGCATGAAGAATACAAAGACCAAGGGAAAGGGGCTTTGCCACAAAGAACTAAAAGGATTCCATTCCAACCGTGGGGATTAAAGGAAAATGGAAGAAGTTAGGTACCTAGTTTCCATGGAAGTATTAAGAGGTCATCAGAGATAGAGTAATAAAGTTGATTACACAGACTGCTCTCCATTTACATTTTAATAAAGACCAAAGTCACATTGTTTGGCATGTCTTGAGATTTCCCCCAGGGTGTTGTTTTGTTATCCCCTATTCATTCTTCTGTGGTGACTAGTGGTTGAACTCCTAAGATGAAAAATTCTGATTGCCTTGTTGAGGGAACTGGCTTGAAAGAGGGAAAATAATGTGGCAGAACTTTATTCTGACTTCAGTTTTTGCAAGAAAAAATTCTCAGTGTGGAAAAGATGCAGGCCAAAAGGGGGATCTCAACAAGTCTTTAACCTTCCAAAGAAGGCTGATGACCAGGGATCTAGAGGGTTACCCAATGGCCATGCCTGTTACTTGGGGTGAGACCATTTGCTGATAGTTTCTGCCAGTTCTATAGCCCTTAGAAACAAGGAATACAACAATAATAGCATTATTGGGTAAGACGATTGAAGTACTCATGCTTTCAGAATCTTATCTGAAATTATAATTAAAGCATCCTAGAAAACTCTGCTCCCCATTGATGTTCCACAGACATTCTAAATGAAAATTGTGTTTTTCTAGGCATACACAATTTGAAGGAACACCGTACAACTGTCCCAACCAGGGTGCTACCCCACAGGCTCTCCACGTAGCAGTTCCTGAATGGCCATTGAACTTGGAGGATATGTGAGTTCTCTTTGAAGTAATATTATACTTCAAGGTTCGATTGCTGACACAGATAACCTATGCCTTTCAGCTCAAAATGTTGATGATTATATTTATTTCATACTAGGAAATAACAACTGTAGCATTTGAAGCATGGGTGTGTAAACTTGCTTCTTTGCCGTTTCCTTTATTGCAATAAAGTATACATACAATGTTAAAATTCAACATTTTACCCATTTTTGAGTGCACAATTCAATGGAATTAAGTGCATTCACAGTGTTTTATACCCATCACTCACTATTCATTACCAGAAATTTTCCATCACCTCACTGCACCCACTAAACTCTACACCCACTAAACAGCTTTCCATCTGCCTCTCCCCTTGCCCCTGCTAACCTCCAGTCTATGTTCTGTCTCTCTGAATTTGCCTATTCTAGGTAATTCATATAAATGGAATCATACAATATTTTTTTTTCTTTTGCATCTGGCTTATTCCACATAGCATACTCTTTTCAAGATCCATCCATGTTGTAGCATGTATCAGGATGTATTTTTAAGGATGAATAATATTGCATGGTATGGATACATGACATCTGATTATCCAGCTAACCCATTTATCTGTTGATGAACACTTAGCTTGTTTCCACCCTTCAACTATTGTGAATAATGCTGCTATGAACATTGGTACAAGTATCTGTTTGAGTTCTTCCTTTCAGTTCTTTTGGATATATACACAGAAGTGAAGTTGTTGGGTCATAAGGAATTCTATGTTTACTTTTTTGAAGAATCACCAAACAATTTTCCACAGTGGCTGCACTATTTTACAGTACTACCAACGATGCCTATTGGTTCCAATGGGTTTTGTTTGTTTGTTTGTTTGTTTCTTTTGGATAATCGCTATTCTAGTAAATGTGAAGTGATACTTCATTGTGTTTTTGATTTGCATTTCCCTGATGACCACTAATATTGAACATCTTTTCATGTACTTATTGGCCATTTATTTATCTTCTTTGAAGAAATAACATGTTTAAGCACTTTACCCATTTTTCTATTGGGTTGCTTGATTTCTTGATGTTGAGATGTAGGAGGGGTCTTTTGGTATATTATGGATATTAACTCTTTATTAAATATATGATTTGCAAGCATTTTCTTCTTTTCTGTGGGTTGTCTTTTCACTCTTAAAAAGTATTTATTTATTTTAGAGAGGAGAGAGCACAGGGGGAAGGAGCAGAAGAAGAGAGAGAGAGAAACTCAAGCAGATTTTCTGCTCAGTGTACAGCCTGATGTGGAGCTCAAGGTGGGATTCGATCTCATGACTCTGAGATTAGACCTGAGCTGAAACCAAGAGTCGTAAGCTTAACCAACTGCGCCACCCAGGTGACCCTGCATTTTCACTCTTTTGATAAATTCTTAGGTGTACAAAATTTTTTTTAATTTTGATGCAATCCAATGTACCTATTTTTTCTTTGTCATCTGAGCTTTTTATGTCATATCCAAGAGGTCATGTCAAATTCAATACCATGGAGATTTCTCCTATGTTTCCTACTAAAAATTTGATTTCAGCTCTTATATTTTGGTCTTTGATCCATTTTGCTCCAATATACTTATTATGTATGATGTTAGATAGGCTTCAACTTAATTATTTTGCATGCAGATATCCAGTTTTTATAGTATCATTTGTGGAAAAGACATACTGGGTTCATATGGAATCCCAGGGAACCCCAAATAGCCAAACTCATCTTGAAAAGAAAGAACAAAGGCATGTGGGTCATTGGTATAGAATAGGGAGCCTAGAAGTAAATCCTCACCTACAGGGTCAAATGATTTTCAACCAGGTGCTAGTTGTTGCTACGTTACAGTTTGTCTAGATAATAACCGTTGTGCTTCTCACAGAGCCAGAAAGCTCCCGGCAGACCCACTCAGAACAACTGCAGCTCCATCCCTACCCAATGGTGTACCCCTCAAACAGGTGGTTTGTGCTCCTGTCCTTAATGGCCAGGCCAACATCTTGCTCCAGATGAGACAGTGGGAAGAATCAAGGCAGGGACACGGGGACATAGGTTTACATCAGGAATCAACAAACTATAGTTCATGGGCCCAATGTGGCCTACAGCCTATTTTGCAAAGAAAGTGATGTTGGAATACAGCCATACTCATTTATTTACACATTGTCTGTGTCTGCTTTTATATTACAAGGACAGAGTGGCATTGTCCTGACAGGGAAGGTATGGCCCATAAAGCTTTAAATGTTTATTATTTGACTCTTCACACACAAGGTGTGTTGACCCCTGGTAGAGTTAGAAAATGAGTGCTCTAAGGAACGTTTTTTTTTTTTTTTTTCAAATACAGAGGATGTTGGCATATTGAGGAAAAACTGCATACTTATTATCTTTTGATTTCTCTACCTTGATCCTCCTGGTATTAATATTTGAACATGGCTAAGATGAATCTACAAAGAAAATATTCTTTTCATGAATATATATTCCAGATGATACTGACAGTACATTTCTGTAGCCCTATGAAATGGATTATAAAACAATCTAATTTTGCTCAGAAATCCATCCTGAGTTTTTTTGTTTAACTATCCTTTTTCCTTAATTTATCATATCAAACAGGCATCTAATTTGTAGTGTCACTGTTATTGCTCTGCTTCAAAGAATATAATAAATAGATTCAAAGAATAACCTCAGAGCTCTCCATCCTCACAAGGAACTCTTGAGTATTACATTAGTGGAATGTGCTTGTGACTGTCCTGATATGAGTCTTCCATTCTTCACTGAAGAATCATATTCCTGGAAAGCTTGCATCTGAAATTCAGTATATCTCAGCAGCCTAACACTAATGAAAAGATTTTTTTCTTAAGTGTGTTCCCTTTTTTTTATACAGCCATTTTTATCTTCTCAGCAAACTGGTGATATATACCAAGTGAAGTGGCCTCAAATTATGGTTAGTAGAGATCTAGAGAGGAATTCTGCTCAGTTAGTAAGAAACCGACAAAAACCAGGTGTCCATCTAGCTTCTGTCAGACCAACGGCTCTTCTTAGAAAAAATATATATGTAGTGGGTAAAGATTTTAATTCCGACACACCGTCCTGGATCTTCAAGCTCACTGTGCAATGGTCCCAGGCCATCGTAGATGCAGGTACACTGCACACCTCCACCCTCCCTCCTCTCCAGACTGCTTTGCCCTTCCCAGCACAGGTCCTGTGAGCTTTGGAAGGTGCCTAGAAGCAGGGAAGAACATTTACCTCTAGACCGTGATGTTAAGCCACTTGTTAGGAATGAAGAAAGAGAACTTATCCTTTGCAATCAGCACCATGGAGAACATTATCTTCTCCAAAAGGATTTCCTGGCACTGCTGTCAGAAACACAAAAGAAAGAGAGAGAAAGAGCGAGAGAAAGAAAGAGGGAGGAGGTGAGGAAGGGAGGGAGAATTGGAGGAACTAAGGGAGGAAGGAATTAAGGGAGGGAGGGAGGGAGGAACCAAATTAAGGAGACATAAGGGCCTTAGTCTTAGTCAGTGGGTGTCCTTGTCTCCCTTTCATTGAAGGCCACTGCAATTTGTGTTTGAATTTTTTTTCCAAGCAGAAGCATACAAAGTGAACACACTCACCTTTGTTTTAGTCCTGTCACCCAACATAAGTACTCTGAGGCTCGTACATGTTACTTGTGTCCTTGTTCATTTTCATTGCTGCACAGTGTTCCATGGTGCGGCCATACCACCACTGGTTTATCCGTTCATGTGTTGATGTGCCTTTAGTTGTTTCCAGTTTTGAACTCTTACATGCAAATCTTTCATGAACATTTGTGTATAAATCTTGGTGTGAACTTAAAGTTCTCTTTCCTCTTCAAGAGAAGAAGGGCTCCATTATACAGTAAGGGAAAGGATACTTAAGAAACTAGAAACTGTTTCTTAAAGTGATTTACCATTTCATGTTTCCACCTGCAGCTCATGAGAGTTCCGCCACATCTACACCAAAACTCACTCAGTCTTTTTGATCTGAGGCATTCTTGTAGATATACTGACACATCCCTGTGCTTTTCATTTACATTTTACAATTTACAATTTCATTTACAATTTACCTAATCACTGATAGTGTTCAAAGATTTTTCTCAATATGTTTGTCACTTACATATCTTCTTTAGTGAAATGTCTGCTTAAATGTTTGCTTCTTTTTAACCAAGGTTTTTTTTTGTTTTGTTTTAGTTTTAGTTTTGAGAATTCTTTGTATATTCAGGATATGAGATGTTTTTCAGATACATGATTTGCAAATATTTCTCTCAGTCTGTGTCTTCTCTTTATTACTCCAACAGTTTTGAAGAACAGACATATTTAATTTTGATGAGGTCCAACTTACGGAATCTTTTACATAGCTCACACATTTTGGTTCATAGCTAAGAAATCTCTACCCACCTCCAAACCACACTGATTTCTCTTCTAGAAGATTGGTGGTTTCAAGTTCTTCATTTACGTCTATGATCATCTTGAATTAGTTATTGTGTTTGACTCAAAGGATAGATCTGAGTTTACTTTTTGTATGTGGATAACTAGGCATCCTTGCACAATTTGTTAAAAGACAGTTATTTTGTTCTCTGCTGGATTGTCTTTGCATTTTTGTCAAAAACCAATTTCCATATATGTGTGGGTCTCTTACTGGACTCTATCCAGTTATACTGGTTTGTTTGTCTTGATGCCAGTACCACATTCTCTTAGTTACTATAGTTTTGTAATAAACATTGAAATCAGGACACATTAGTCCTTTAATTTTGGCTTTTGTTTATTTTTTAAATTTTTTAAATTTTTTATAAACATATAATATATTATTAGCCCCAGGGGTACAGGTCTGTGAATCGCCAAGTTTACACACTTCACAGAACTCACCATATCACATACCCTCCCCAATGTCCATAACCCCACCTGTTTGTTTATTTTTTGAAATTGTTCCTGTTGTCTCAAGTCCTGCTTGTTTTTATGTGAATTTTAGAATTTGTTTTTCAACTTCTACAAAAACAAAACAAAAAATCTACTGGAGTTTTGATTGAGATTCTGTTGAATTTGTAGATAAGTTGGAGAATAATCAACAACTTCATAATACTGAATCTTTTGACTCCCAAACAAGCTATTTCTTTCCTTTTATTTAGGTCATCCTTCATTTCTCACAGCTGTGCTTTTCTTAGCTTTCCATGTACAAGAGATCCACATCTTGTGTTGGATTTATTCCTAAATATTTTGTATTTTTTGATATTCATAAATGATTTTTTATTTGAATTTCTGAATGTTAGTTTCACCTGTATAGAAAGTGGATGGTGTGTTCTTTCTTTCTTTCTTTATTTTGGAGGGGCACAGAGGCTAGCAGTAAATACTCTAGGATTTGTGAGCCACATATTGTAATTGTTCCATATTCTTCTTTAGAACTTTTAAAATGTAGATGCAAAAAATTGTATGGACCGCCTTCCTGAAAAAAGGCCTTCGAATTGGCCAATACGATAGTTTTATTGCTGACACAAAAAAATGCAAAAACAACTCCCAGCTCACATGCTATACAAAGAAGACTATGGGCCAGTTTTGTCATTTGCGCTATGGTTTGCTGACTCTTAGAGTGTAACTGATTTTTGTACATAAATCCTATATCCTGAAAACCTTCTCAGCTCCCTTACGAGTTGTTGTAGCTTTGTATGTGTGTGTGGTGTATGTGGTATATGTACATGTGTGATATGTTGTGTGTGTGTGTGTCTGTGTGGTTTGCTTCTGTATGTGTGTGTGTTGTGTGTGCGTGGTATGTATCTGTTGTGGTGTGTGTGTGTGTGTATGTGCGTGAGTGCATGTGTATGTGGATATGGACATGACTCTATTCTTGACTAAACTCTAATCAGGCTCCCAGGAGGTCCCTCTGGATCTCGGCATTGGCATCTGTCCTGGTCAGGCCTGCATGGCCCCGTGTAGCAAGAATCTTGCTACTCAGGTTTAGAAAGGAGCCCTCACCTTGGATATATGATCAGATTCCTCCTGCCCCAGGTGATGTCTGATCAGCCTGGCCTGCCCTCAGCCAGAATCCTGCCCCATCAGTTTAGTCCCACTTCCCCCTCACCCCCGTTGTCTCCTCTTAGTGGATTTCCACCCTGCTCAGTGGCCATACAACCTCACTGCCCACGCCATATTCAGAAGTAAGCCCAGTTCTATAGAAAGGTCTCTTTCCCTATTGCAAGAGCTCCTGAATAAACTCTGCTCTCATTGCCTTAGCTTCTGCCCAGCAATGGTGCTAAAAATACCATTAATTTCCTACAAAAATACCATTAATTTCTTGCCTGATTGCAACATGCAATTTTGAATGGAAGTGAGGAAAGTGAACATCCACATCCTGTGATCTTGAATCTCGGAGGAAACACAATTATTCTTTTTCCATTTAGTATTATACTGATTGCAGGTTTTTCATGCATGTTCTTATTCTGGTTGAGAAAGTTCCCTTCTATTCCAAGTTTACTAAGAATTTTTATCAGGAATGAATGTTGGATTTTTTTTCAAGTTTTTTTTCTCCTATTTCTTTTTACTATATTAATATCGGTGAATTACACTGATTTTTAAATCCGTTTAAACTCCTCGTATAAACTCCATTTGGTTGCAAGGTAGTGTCATTTTCATATATTGTCAGATTTGATATCCTAAAATTTTGTTCATAATCCTTGAATATATGTTCATTGGGGATATAGATACAGTTTTATTTTGCTTCTTTTCTTATAACTTTTTTGTTTTTTAATTTAATTTTATTTTTTCAGTGTTCCAAGATTGTTTATGCACCACACCCAGTGCTCCATGCAATACATGCCCTCTTTAATACCCACCACCAGGCTCATCAAATACCCCACCCCCACCGCTCCAAAACCTTCAGTTTGTTTCTCAGAGTCCACAGTCTCTCATGGTTCATCTCCCCCTCCAATTTGCTTCAATTCACTTCTCCTCTCCATCTCCCCATGACCTCTGTGTTATTCCTTAAGCTCCACAAATAAGTGAAACCATATGATAATTGACTCTCTCTGCTTGACTTATTTCACTCAGCATCATCTCTTCCAGTCCCATCCATGTCGATACAAAAGTTGGGTATTCATCCTTTGTGATGCAGGCATAATATTCCATTGTGCATATGGACCACATGTTCTCATAACGTTTTTGTGTTTGGCATCAGTGTCATACTGGCTTTATAGAAGGATATGGCAAACATTTCTTCCTCTGCAGTTTTCCAGGTTTGTGTACATTAGTATCACTTTTCCTCAACTTTTTGGTCCAGTGGACCAGCAACATCATCAGAGCCTGGAGATTTTTGTCGGGGAAGTTTTTTGTTTTTGTTTTTGTTTTATTTCTTTTCGGTGTAACAGAATTCACTGTTTTTGCGCCGCACCCAGTGCTCCATGCAATCCGTGCCCTCTCCAATACCCACCACCTGGTTCCCCCAACCTCCCAGCCCCCGCCCCTTCAAAACCCTCAGGTTATTTTTCAGTGTCCATAGTCTCTCATGGTTCACCTCCCCTTCCAATTTCCCTCAACTCCATTCTCCTCTCCTTCTCCCTATATTCTCCATGTTATTTGTTATGCTCCACAAAGAAGTGAAACCCTATGATAATTGACTCTCTCTGCTTGACTTATTTCACTCAGCATGATCTCTTCCAGTCCCATCCATGTTGCTACAAAAGTTGGATATTCATCCTTTCTGATGGAGGCATCATACTCCATAGTGTATATGGACCACATCTTCCTTATCCATTCGTCCATTGAAGGGCATCTTGGTTCTTTCCACAGTTTGGCGACCGTGGCCATTGCTGCTATAAACATTGGGGTACAGAAACTGCAACATCTTCTACAAATTTAGAGTTACCCAGGTTTTCTGTCTTCTTCAGTGAGCTTTGGTTGTTGGTGTCTTTTAAGGAATGTGTCCACTTCATTCATGTTGTCAAATTTATTAAGATAGAATTGTTCATATGATCCTTTCTTTCTCATATTTATAGCATCTGTGGTGATGTCACCTCTCTCATTCACAATATTAACTTTCAGTTTCCCCTTTTTTTCCAGAGGTTTATCAATATGGTTGATCTTTCCTACAAACCAACTTTCTGTTTCATTGATTTTCTGCATGGTATTTATTTTATAGGTTTCTGCTCTGGTCTTTATTATTTTCTATTTTTTTTAATTTACCATGGGTTTAATTTGCTTTTTTTATTCTTGGTTTAAGGTAGAATCTGAGGTCATTGAGACCTTTCTTCTAAGATAAGTAATTAATGTTATAAATTCTCCTTTAAATACAGCTTTAGCAACATCCTACAAGTTCTGATGTTGCATTTTATGTCACACATTTCATTTTGGTTCAAAACACTTTCTTCTTTCTATTTTGGTTTATTTCATAAATACACCTGTTAGTCGTTATCTTTCAATTATATCTTCTTTGGGGCTGACAGTTTCAAACATGGTATTTTCTCCAAATGGCATGCTGGCACCTGCTTTCAGCTTAGTTTGTCTTCAGGGTAGGTCATGTCTGAATTTGTATGCACCCACCTAAAGTTCCCTTTGGACTTAGGGCTGCCTGTGTGTAATGTTCCTGCTGTGGAGTCAGAGATGGCTACTGCAGAAGCGCCTTCCATCCTTCCCCAGTGGGACTGATCTGATTCCTAAGTCTTTTACTTTGTGATGAGAGATGTGGCCTGGCACAGCCATTCACTGTCTACGATTTAGTGCATCTATTACCCTCCTATTTCAAGACTGCTGGACCCAGGGGCAATTTGGCAATGATAAAAGCTCTAAAGATTTCTCTTTCCTGAAAACGTAAATGTCTCCTAAGCCATAAAACGTGATTTACCAAATTTCTTACTTAGTATTTCTTAAATCTACACTTTACTGATATGGAAGAGGTGATACTGTGTATCCTTTTCCATTCCTCATCAACGCCCTGCCGTCTAGAACCTCTCTGATGCTTAGGATGCCTGAGGACACTTTCTGGTGGGTATGGAGAGAGTCATTTAATCTTCAGGTTGACATAAGAGAGCCTTATTTTCCCAAAGACCAAAGGCTCCTTAGTTTGCTATAGAAGGCAGTCAGGTCAATGTCCTCAATGTACTAGGTTCTGCATTTGGACACACAGACTTTGTAGAAAAGTCGTCCCGCCTCCTGGGCTTTAGACTTGAATGTAGGAGTGGAAGGATCCTTCCAATATGTCTTAGGAGATGGGAACAAGACTGGCAGAGCTAAGAACAAGGGGCTTCTGAGGAGCCAGCCTGGGAGAGGGCTCCAGGGATGGCCGGCCTTCCTGGGGACAGTTAGTCCCCGGGCCACCCAGTCCTGGGTCAAGGACAGCCTCACAGAATCTTGGTTTTGTCAGTACTAGCCTGGGTTGATAGCAGCTCTTGGGCTCCTAGGAAATCGTCTTGCTCTCATCCTATTATGTTGGCCCATTTTCTCCTTCTTCCTGTTCCTGCCTCTGTGGGTGCCCTGGCCTGGGCCACCCTGCTGGCCAGCTCCATGGTTTTCATTTCCAGAACCATCTGGGCAGTGGCTTCTGGGTAGTGGATTTACCAAACAAGCTGGACAGGCAGCTTCAGTTCTGCATCCCCAATGGTCACAGAACCCATCTGCTAGCGGGGGTTGTTCTCTGTGTGTGCTCTTAAGACTTGTTTCGTACCCACAGACCTTTATGGCTTTACTGGTTCAGTTTTCAGTCTGGTAAACATTTTACAACTTAGAGGACAAACTATTTCGTGTCAAGGACTAGAACCTGTGCAAAGAGAATATTGTTTTGTCTTACATTTTGGAATAAGTTTACTAATATTATAATAAAATTGTGACTTGCCAATAGGAAGTGAGTTTTTTAAAATTTATTTATTTGAGAGAAAAAGAGCATCACAAGAGGGGCATGAGCAGAGAGAGAAGAAGAGAATCTCAAGCAGAGGCCACCACCCTCTCTCTACGCCCCTTCTCCCCCCTTCTTGAGGTCTTGATCCAGTGTCATCTTCTCTGGGGAGCCCATCCTACTGTCTCTGTCCTCTCTCCCTTCCCTAATACTGTTAACCCACCCTTGTTCGTTCTTTCTTTCTTTCTTTCTTTCTTTCTTTTCCTTCTTTCTTCCTGTGTGTGTAATCTGCAATTGATCTGCTAATGAACCCCTGTCCTCTGCCAGGTGGGAGCCCCCCAAAAGCAGCAGCTGAGCCTTCGCCCGGGATGGGGGGGCCAGCAGACCCCAGCAGGGGCAGCGCCCTGGGTAGGCAGAGGGATGCAGGGTCCCACCCACCGCGCTGGGTGCCGGGGAGTGGGAGTGGGCAGCACCCCGTGGGGTCCTCCAAGGTGCCGGCCCTGGAAGGAGGGGGAGGTGGGACGGAGCGGTGGCCCCGCAGACAGGACTGCCCGATTCGGAACATTTTCTGCTAAACGCAGCCGTGAGTCCTGCGTTTTGTGTCCCTGGGACTCAACCTAGAAGCCGGGACGCAGTGGGGAGCGCTGGCTGCGAGGCTCTGCGAAGCGGGGAGCGCGGAGTGAGCTGGACAGGAGCTGTGGCCAACACCCGCAGCGCGCATGTTTGCCGCCAGAGGGCCGAAGCCAGACGGTGAAGCCAGACAGACAAAGCCAGACGGAGGAAGCCAGACGGAGGAAGCCAGACGGAGGAAGCCAGACGGAGGAAGCCAGCTCCAGCGCGGCTCCTGCAGGTCTGATTCGCGGGGCTGGTTTTGGCCACGCCAGCTGAGAGGGGGCGCGCTGGCCGCGTCCTTCCGAGGAAGGACGAAGCCCACCCCCAGCACCATCATAGTGGCGACTGTTTCACCCAAATTAGATGAGGCCAAATTAATGATCGAAACACAAGAAAGCTCTTCAGAACAAATACTGTGCGGGATCCAGCATTTGGGGAAACAGCCTCTTGTTCGGGGCCAACCTTGCAGCTGATGGGGATTCTCTGGTGAGCTTTCCTGGGAGACATCTGGGAGGAGGGGGCTGGAAGGAGCCGATGTGGGGACCCGAGCCGCAGGCCGAGCCACACAGATGGGCCATCCAGGCCGGGCAGGAAACAGGGCACTGAGGATCCTGACCTGAGCACCTTGGACAGCAAACCAAGGACCCCTTGAGCACCATCTCCCTGCCAGGGGAAGAGGTCTCGTGAAGCCTCCTAAGACAAGAACAACTCCCTGAGGCCCATTACAGCTCTTTCCAGGAGAGATCTGCATTTGTGGTTCCTGTTTTATTCGGGGCCGGGAAGGAGAGGATTACCCCCGAGGGTTGATTCTTTCCTTCTGGAGACAATTGTCCGCGCGCCCCTCCGCACCTTCTCACATCCCCGCGCGGTTTGCAGGAGTCCTCCAAACCCCAGAGCTTCTTCCAGTCTAATTGGCATCACCAAGTCTGGCTTCATTTCCGTCTGGTGTTCCTTTGAGGAGGTACCAGGGGCCAGATGCCCTGTGGTGGTCTACACTTTCCAGCTCCCAGTCCCCCCGCCTTTCCTCGGCGGATCTTCTACCCACTTGTCCTTTTGCAGGTCCCGCAGCAGGAGGAGTGGAGAGGATTTCACTGTTGACCAAGGCACAAGAGATTCTAGGGTGTGGACGTTCCTCTGTGCCCGAGCTCTGCAGTGTGGATGGCCGTGGCACTTTAGCATGGGCATCAGGAGTCCTTCAGGGAACATCCAGGACACGTCTTGTGGCCCTGGATTGGGTAGGAAGGTAGCTTGTCACAGCCCCAGTCCCTGCAGCGTTTCCGTTACCATGGACAAACTTCTTGTCCTCTTTACCTGTCATGATTCCAGAAGTTTCCTTCTGTGGAAGCTGCCCTGGGACTGTTGGGAACACAGCCCAGGGGAAGGGAGGCTCGTTTCCTGATTCCTGCCCAGACATCATAGTTGTGTCAGACTTCCGAGGAAAACTGATGATCGGTCGAGACACTGGAAATGGGATGTTACTGAAGAAAGATGGCTCTTCCTCAGCAAATTCAATATAAACCCATCCGCAGCTTCGCACACCTGTGACTAGAGATTCCATTTTCGAAAGACATGCAACCATCAGGTTTCATTAGGACTGAGATGCCCATCGCTTTGCGGGCTCTGAGGGTTTCCAGCAGGGCCCAGTTTCCCTTTCCTGGTGATCTTCCCTCCGGACCTGCAAGAAAATGAATGCCGGCCTCAGAAATTAAGTCCTGGCAGGAAGCTAAAGTCCAACTGATTAAAAAAAAAAAAAAAAGATGGGGGGGACTTGGGGGTATGGCATTAGGCATTAAGAATATAACTTTGATAAAAGACAGGAGGTGAAGCAGAGTGTTGAAATGAGAAAAGAACGCATAATTGTGCAGGATGCTTAAATTCCTGAGAATCCTGTGTTTGTACACAAGCAGCTGATGGGGCTGAGAAAAAATCTTTCCTATCCTGTGATGAAGGCCGGTCTCCTGAGGACCTTTTCTCCAGTAATTGGTCACCTGCTCCTTCATTACTGCATTTTCTCATACGTAATAAGGCTGAACTTCCTTAGAAACGGTCTGCAGCTTGTTCATGCCAGCCAATTACTCTGAGCCTGTGATGTGTAGCCCGGAGAGCTGCACAAACAAGGGGGCTGCTGAGTCTCAGCAGGCCGAGGCCTGAAGCACTTTCAGCCACAGTAGGCTCGACATCCGAGCATTTGCCCTCCCCCGTACCAGCATCTCTCTGCTTCCTGATTTGCCCCAGGGAGCCCCTCCACCACCACCCCTGCACACCTGCGCCAGCTTCGGATTTCCTGCCTGCCCTGCCCGCCCTGGAAGGTCTGGGAGTTCTTACTGCGGAGCTTTTTCCAACCTCACTCCCCTGGTGCAACTGCCTCTGGGATTACGGGCTGCCCCTCCTGCCTGGCAGCCAACAGAGACCAGGTTTCTGCTTGCACTCTCTTAGCTCAGTCCTCTGGGTGATAACAGCTGGTATCACGCGGACTTTCGGAAGCTTGGGGCAAGCACGCTGCTGCCCGCATCCCTGGAAATAACTCGGGTTCCCGGGAGATTTCATCTCTACCTGCCCCCCCCCTCCTGAGACACCTCACTGCGGTCAGACAAGCCAACCTTAACTGCCCTCTACACAGCGTTTTATCTGGTGGGCAGGAGGGAGGCTAAAACACGTACGGTGCCTTCAAAGCATCTTTCGTGGAAAAATGCAGAGCCCCCGACCCTCCCATGCTTGGGGAAGATGTTCAACACCATTCACTAGCAAGGGGGATCTCCCTTCCCATCGACCTCATGTTTCTCAACTAAAACTAAAATGATTCAAAACTATGTCAGACTCTCTGGTAAATATTTTCTAACAGTTCTCAGTATTTGCAGATTCCTGAATTTTAAAAAATTTCCTTTTTGTTAAGAAGATTAAATTATTAAAATGCATGATTCAGAGAGCATGCTCGTTTTGAGAAGAGACAGCTCCCTTCAGACAAAAACTCCAGTTACTCCAAAATGACGGAAACCCACGAAAACGTTTCTCAGGCAAAGGAAGGAAGTACACGAACTTGTTCCTCAAGGTTGAACTGGCCCGAGGAGATGAACGGAGCTGCTTATGCCATCGCAACCTGTGGGTGCCAGGCCACAGCCCAGCCTTGGAGGGTGGGGTGCCCTGGAGATGGTTCTGGCTCCTGTCCCTCCACTGGGTTGGACTGCCCCCATTGCTCAAATTCAGCAACGAATTATTTGACATTTTGCTCTGCGTTTGCAGGTAGCCAATGCGTGCTTGCTTTGAAAAAACTGTGGGATCCACATCTCTTGTTCTTTTTTCCTTACTGGGACCAAATCCTCTGTTACCTTCGGCTTTAAGTGCAAACGAGATAGTCATGTCTATGCCCCCTTATTACAAAATCCAGAGCCATGACACCTTTGCAGCCTAGTCGTTGAGCTGAAGATAACAGAGTAAGTGGTGCTGTTGCAGGACACAAAACTGAGCAGACTGCAAAAGGGGTCACAGAACTTCTCCACGACGTTCTCAGGTTACATGACAGGGAGTCGTCCTTGGTGTCGACAGCTTGCCACTCTGCTTTACAGATCTAACGATGGCCAATAACGGGTCCTCCCATGTCACAAGGATGTTGGGAGATGAAGCAATACCCAGAAATGATTCCAGAACTTTGGATACAGGGGTTTTATAAATGTCCGACCCTGAGGAGGCCTCCGTCCTCTCTTTGGCAGTAATCCATTGGTTCCATTCGGGCTGGAGGGGTATGTCTTTTCTGGACTCACGTAATTTTCACAAACCTTGCCCAGGACTCGAATGTTGGTTGTTCCCCCAAAAGTGTTAGCTGTGAGGCAGATGTACAAGAGGAGAGCTGGTTAGATAGGGGCTGGGAGGAACCCCTGCATGTCTAACTCCTGCAGGCTCTTTGCATTTTCCCCAGTGCTACTCCATGTGGAATAAACTACTGCCCATCCAGCCAGGAAAGGTACACTTCACACACCACGACAATCTGAGCCAGTTCTGAAAACGTAGAACCAGTTTCTAAGTTTTAGAAAGACGCAAATAATTTCAACTTTTTCTCTCATTTTCAGTAGAATTGCAATAGCTAGAGGTTGGGTCCTTTAGCATGGCCTGGTCATCTCTGTGTTCCCAGATCATTGATCGCACTGCTGAACAACCACTGGAAATTTCTGGCCACATAAAGATAAAAGATTTGCCAGACTGGTAATTATTTAGATGCGGTCCCATAAAACGGTATCAGTTTGGGAAGTTGCATAAATGCTATCATGCATATCTAGACTTCTGTTGGATTTTAAATGACTTTAGGGTGTTATTAAGAGAGAAAAGTGTCAAATCAGACAGTAAATAAGTGCACTTTAGAGTTTTCTTGGCAAGGTTTGGTCTTATTTTAATTGTGGGGGGCGGTGATAGGCTCTGTTTGTGTCCAGTATGTCTCTGAGCCGTCCAGCAGCAGGGAGGTGACCCTACTTTCCTGGCTCCCTAAGCCTCCTGAATTTGGAACTATCCCCATCTCTAGTTTAAGTCTGTTGGTAACATTCTCTGGGGGTAAGAGAACATCAAAAGGTAGATACAGTTCTTGGAGAATTAAGAAAAACTGAAAATTCTTCTAAACTTTCTAAGTTTCTGAGAGTAGCTAGAAGCATTCATCAAGATCACCCCATTCCCGTTTTAATTTGCCAGCATCGATGGTGCTGTTATTGGGTAATTGTGCTCACTTCTTTGAAGTCGATGAAGTCTGAAGAAGATCTTATACCCGGTGTGGTGACTTGTCTTTGTTGGTGGGGCACACAGTTTGAATGAAATCCTTCCCCCGGTATCAGTGAGGAAAGCTGGTAAGGCTGTGTTGATCTAGTGGAAGAGGTAAAGGGTCTTGGCTTCTCCTCCCCACCCCTCCTCACAGAGCCTGAGGAGAGGGTCCCAGGACCCTGGAGACAGTCCCCTTATCCCAGGGCTTCATCCTTACATCCCTCCGAGGTCTGGTCCACAATGCTGTCCTGCTCTGCAGAGAGCTCATTCTGCAGCTAGCTAATTACTCGTATTAAAAAAGAAAAAATGGTTATTCATGTTAAAGGGAAAATACAGGTTCTAGCATTTACACAGTTAAAGAACCAACCTTCGGATCCAGCATCCGATGAAAGCCATGGCATGTTGATACGGCTGTTTGCAAACCTGGGGATCAGAATAGCTCACATTTTATTGAGAGTGTGGCCTACTCCCTGCATATAGATGTGCTCATAGACAAGGCGGCACATTTTCCACAAACCAGATTGGAACTGCTAATTCACAGGAGGTCAGGCCTCGCCTGTCTATGCTCTCAGTCCTAATCGGATCACTCCTGATTCCAGAGCAGATCAATAAGACAAAGCCAATGCTCCCTTTAACAGGAAGAAAAGGGTGACACGCTGATGGAAATGTCTAAAGCCTTACTGTGATTCTCTGCTGTTATCAGAGTTTCTTCTATCATCATTGCTTCTTTTCTTAAATTGTCAGTCACCCTGAAGCCTCTCCTCCGAGTTAGACCCCTGTCAGTTTCTACAGTCACATCATACCCATGGGAACTGAGATCATCAGCTGAGGCCCCAGGCAGCGCTGGAGACAGCAAAAGGTCATGCTCCCCTCTGCAGGAGAAGTGTCTCTAAAGATCTTTCTCCCGACCCAGGGAGAGGATGAGATGGGAGTCAGCCTTCGTGATAGTCTCGTGATATGGTGCTATGCATGACTTGGCCAGAGCCCCTCACAGGCATCTCATCAAAGCGGAGTCCGAGTACCACTCCTGGCCTCAGGTGCATTACAGGTGGGTACTGGGGCCAGCGGGAGCCCTAGGAGCAGCCTGGGCCCTGGGCACAGCGATGGCCCCAAATCAAATGATGACAGTGAATGTCCTTCCTTGTTCCTAATTTTTGGGGGAAAGCATTCAATAACTCCCCATTAGACATGCTATTGGCTGCAAATTTTGTAAATGCCCTTCATTAGGTTCAAATTTCCTTACAAGGTTAGGCTTGCTGAGGGTTCTTTTTTTAGTATATCATGAATGGACATTAAATATTGTTAAATCTTTTACTGCATCTACTAAACTGATCATGTTTTCTTATTTTTCATTTTTTCTCCCATTAAAACTTAATCATATTTGCTCAATATTGGGAATAGTAGTATATGTCACAATAAACATTCCTGTGATTAGGAAATTCATTATAGGCAAGTAGTTTGCTCAAGCCTTATGTCTCACAATCTGTAAACAATGCTAGCATCACTTTGGCATTACAGTAAATATTAAAGCTGCTTGGAACGGAATATGCTAGTTAGGTTTCTGCATAACAAAACAGTCTTACTGATATTATTGGTACTTAAGAAAAGGAAACATCAAACACACTCTTCTCCTTGGCAAACAGATACCCTCGTTTGGGGGTCAAAATTTATCTAATTAATACACTAGTAAATTGTTTTGTAGAGCTACTTTAAGAAGTACATTACCAAATGTTTTTTTTTATTTATTTATCATATAGTGGGCAGTTAATAATATATAGTTTCAGATGTACCACATGATGATATTTGTCTGGATTGCAAAATGATCAACACAAAAGGTCTAGTTAACAACCATCACCATACACAGTCACAAAAAACCAATTTTTCCCCATGGGGACAGCTTTTAAAATGCGCTCTCTTAATAACCTTCAAATATATGGTACTGTATTGTGAATTGTAGTCTGCACACTGCACGTCACATGCCCATGACTTGCTCATTTTATACTGGAAATTTGTGCTGTTTGACCCTATTCACCCGTTTCCTTCAGCCTCCCCCTATGCCGTGGCCTCTGGCAACCACGTACTTGTTCTCTGTGTCCTTGAGCTCGCTTGTCTGTCTGTTTTAGATTGCACATGGAAGTGAGATCATATGGCATTTGTCTTTCTTTCTGACTGATTACACATAGCATAAGACTCTTAGGTCTCTTATTAAATGAAACGAGACTGAGACAAAGTGAAAGTTATTTAAAGCTTTATTTTATGCCAAGTACTAGAAATCAGACTGATCCGCCAGGGGAACGAGATTGAAACAAAGTTAAAGTTACGCAAAGCTCTATTCTATGCCAAGCATTAGAAGTCAGACTGACAGGCCAGGGCCGTCTCCGAAAAGAGCGACCCCTCCCAATCTTACAGGCTACCTTTTATTGGGTGAAACTGTACCCCATATCTTGGTATCTCAACCCACCGGGTTTGTGTGTCTCTTGCTGATTGGCTGGTTCCATCCGGTCTGGTGACGCGTTATTCAAGATTACCCCATACCAGGAACCATTACAAACAGTACTTTCTGGGAAGGCTTAGTCAGTTAACATGTTCAGTGTGAATAATAAGATCATCATCCTTCCCAAGATGGAGTCATTTTGGTTTGGGCAAGACCTTCTTACTATTACAAACAGTACTTCGTACTGATTAGATGTCTCCATCTGGCCTGACTCGTCCTTGTATTCTGGGCTCTGTTATCAGGAACTAGCCGACTACATTTTACTGGTTTCCCAGACTTGTTTCTATGTAAGTTTCTCTGAGGGGGAGAGTCAATTTAAGTTTATTGCACAAACAACAAAGTGGCTATTTACCCAAGACGGAGTCGCTCTGGCTAAATAGGTCCTTACAAGGCCATCCAGGTCCACCCATGATGTTGCAAAAGACAAACTTCCTAGTTTTACCACAGAATAAGATCCCAGTGTGCGTGTGTGCATGTGTGTGTGTATACCATATTATTCTCATCCACGCATCCATCAGTGACCACCTAGATTCTCCCATGGCTTGAATATTGTCAATAACAATGCAAAAAGCATGGGGGTAGGTATATTTTGTGAGTTAGTGTTTTTATTTTCTGTAAATAAATACCCAGAAGTGAGTGATAGTTTCAATTCCAAGTGTTTTTGAGGAACTTCTGTACTGTTTCAAATAGGGGGTACATCAGTTTACTTTCCCACCCACAGGGCACATGGATTGCCTTTATACCACGTCTTCACCAACACTTGTTATTGTTTTGTTTGGTTTTTGTTTTTGTTTTTAAGAGCCAATTTAGGGGCGCCTGGGTGGCTCAATTAGGGGCTTAATCCTGGGTGGATTAAGCCTCTGCCTTTGGCTCAGGTCATGTTCCCAGGGTCCTGGGATCGAGTCCCGTGTTAGGCTCCCTGCTCAGCGGGGAAACTGTTTCTCCCTCCATCCCTGCCCTTCCCTCTGCTTGTGATCTCTCTCTGTCTCAAATAAAACTAAAATCTTTAAAAAAAAAAAAAAAAGAACATTTTACCAGGTATGAGGTAATGTTTCATGTGGTTTTGATTTGCATTTCCCTGATGATCAGTGATGTCAAGCACCTTCTCGTCCAGCTGTTGGTCATTATATACCTTCTTTGGAAAAATTTCTATTCACATCCATGGCCCATTTTTTATTGAATTTTTGTTTTGTCCTAGTGAGTTGTATAAGTTCTCTCCCAGCACCATTTATTGAAGGGACCATCTTTTCTCCACTATCTGTTCTTGGATCCTTTGTTATAAAGTGACCACATATATGTGGGTTTATTTCTGTTTTACCTTTGTGTTTGTTTTTCTGCCAACGCCATACTGTTCCAATTACTGCACCTTTGTAATATAGCTTGAAATCAAGAAACACAAACCTTCAGCTTTGTTCTCCTTTCTCAAGATTTCTTTGGCTATTTGAGATCTTTGTGGTTCCATACAAGTTTTAGGATTGTTTGTTCTATTTCTGTGAAGAACAGCATTGCAATTTAATATGGATTGCATTGAATCAGTAGACTGCTTTCGAGAGTATGGTCATTTTAACAATATTAATTCTTTGCATCCATACACATGGAATATCTTTTCATTTATTTGTGTCTTTTCAATTTCTTTGATCAATGTTTTATAGTTTTCAGTGTACAAGTCTTTCACCTTCTTCATTAAATTTATTCTTGGGTATTTTGTTATTTTTGATGCAATTGTAAGTAGGATTTTTTTCTTAAATTCTCTTCCTGAGAGTTAATATTTGATGTATAGAAATGCAATAGATTTTTGAATTTTGAGTTTGTATCCTGTAATTTCTTTTCTTTTTTTAATTTTTAAAAATTTTTAAAAAGATTTTATATGTTTCTTTGAGAGAAAAAGAGAGAGAGCACAAGTGGTGGCAGGAGACAGTGAGTGGCAGGCAGAGGAAAAGGGAGAAGCTGACTCCCTGGGGAGCCAGGAGCCTGATGCAGGACCCAACCAAGACCATAACCTGAGTGGAAGGCAGACATTTAACCAGCTGAGCCATCCAGGTCCCTGTGTCCTGCAATTTTAATGAAATTTTTTATTAGTTCTAAAAAATGTTTCAGTGGAGACTTTAGGATTTTTATTTATTTTTTTAAAAGATTTTATTTATTTATTTATTTGTTAGGCAGAGATAGCAAGAGAGAGCACAGTGCAGAGGAGAGAGAGAAGCAGGACCTCTGCCAAGCAGGGAGCCAGACATGGGGCTGGATCCCAGGACCCTGGGATCATAACCTGAACCAAAGGCAGACAGGCAGATGCTTGACTGATGGAGCCACCCAGTCACCCTGTAGAATTTTTTATAAATAATATCATGTCATCTGCAAATTGTGACAGCTTTACACCTTCCTTTCCAATTTGGATGTATTTTATTTTTTTATTTGCCAAAGTGCTCTGGCTAGGGCTTCCAATGCTACATTGGGTACAGACATCCTCCTTATTTTGTTTCTGATCTTAGAGAAAAATCTGTTAGCTTTCACCATCGTGTATGATGTTAGCTGTGGGCTTATCAGGTTCCCTCTATTCTACTTTGTTGAGAGTCTTTATTGTGAGTGGATGTTGAAATTGTTAGATGCATTTTCTGCATCTATTGAAATGATCATATGACTGCTCTCCTTCATTTGTGAATGTGGGGTATCACATGAAGTGATCTGTGGATTGGAACCACCATTCACCCTAGAATATATCCCACTTGATCATGGAGCATGATCCTTTTACTGTACTACTGAATTGGATTTGCTAATATTTTGTTGATTTTTGCCTTGATGTTCATTAGGGATAGTGGCCTATATGTTGTTCTCTTGTTGCGTTCTAACCTAGTTTTGGTATCAGGGTAATGCTGATCTTATGAAATGAATTTGGAAGTGTTTGTCTTCTTTCATTTTCTGGAAGAGTTTGAGTAGCATTGAATCTGTTCTGGCCCAGGACTGTTGTTTGTTGGGAGGTTTCTGACCACCGACCCAATCTCCTTATTAGTGATCTCTCTGCTTAGATTTTCTATTTCTTCATGAGTCAGTTTGGTGAATTGTATATTTTTAAGAATTGACCCATTTCTTTTCAGTTGTTCAATTCGTTGGCATAGTTTTCACAGTATTCGCTTATGATCCTAATGATTCCTGTGGTATCAGTCATAATGTCTTCTCCTCCATTTCTAATTTTATTTGTATCTTCTTTTTTTTTTTTTGTCCGGTTGAAAAGAATAACTACAATTGTCAATTTTCTTTATCCTTTGAAAAAATCAGCCTTTGGTTTTATTGACCTTGTCTGTTATCTTTTTGCTAGATATTTTCTATTTGTCCTGTTTTTTTTTCTTTTTTGTTCCTTTTTCCATTTTCTCAGAGTTCAACACTTTTATTATTTTATTTTTATTTTAATTGACTTAGTATTCACACATTTTTGAAAAACTTTATATGGTTGCCCTAGTTTTTGATACATGCATTTCAATGATTTTGAATTAATAATCAAATACTATCATACCTCTTAACCTGTAGCATAAGAAATGTGCTCATTTCTCATTCTTCTATGCCGTCCATTGTACATTGTTCTTATACATTTTAGTTTTGACATAAACTACAAACACTGAACAACTTCCCTATTATTGCTTTGCATGCTGTTTCTTCTTGCAGGCAACTATTTCTGTCTAGGTTTTGGGTTAGTTTGCCCTCCAACTTCAGTTCTCTGATGGGTTTGATTAGAGTCATCAATTTGCATGTCGCTCGACTTTTCTTGTAGTAAAGACAGGAGCAATGCTCTTTCTTCCTCTTATATCCTTGAAGTCTTCCTAACTTTCTTTTAAATAATAAGAAAAAATTTCACATATTAAACTGCAAATTTGAATAAAAAATATACTTTTGAATGTACGAGCAGTGGTAGGTGGTGGCTCTTTGTCTTCTCGAGAATGTGCAGGGTGCCTAATGGCTCTGTTATGATTTTAAAAACGCTCAGAGTTCCTAAGTATTTTGCTCAAGTGAACACTGAGCAGTGGCCTCATCTTCTTAAGATATTTGTCCTCACTGAAGCTATCAGTCTTCTTAGTGAAAATTATTCCTGGCAATTTATAAACATTCTAACATATCCTCTGGAGTCTAAACCAAGAGTGTCAAGAATCTCTTTTCCTCCTTTGAAAAGACGTGCATGTGTTCCTGCGATACGTGTTCTATCTGGTTTCCATGGCCTGAGTGTTCTTTAGCTAAGGTGTAATGTTCTGACAATGATATGTCCGGAGTGCAGAAGGAATTGTGAACAATACAGTGTTGCTTCACACCTGCATGCTCTTGAACACATGGAGATATAAAGCAGCAAAACAACCTGAAGTTGCTCCTTTATTAAATACGTCTGCTTCCTAATCATGAGAAAGATGACTCAAGAATCAACAGCATGATCTACTCTACTTTTATAAATCTGCCAAGAGTACTAATTTTACTTTGCCTTTTTTTTTTTTTTGCTTTCTATGTGTATCACCAATCCTACCATAAAATCACAACTCCATAAAATTGTCTCATCGTTGGTCTTATTCAATCAAAAACAAAAATTAACAGCCACATTTACCCAAGGTACATGCATATATCTTAGTTCCCCTTAATTAATTAAAATGTTTAAGGCATTGACCTCTTCCATAGGTACAGCACCAGTCCCTTCCACTTGTGCACATTTATTCCCCATTTCTTTCATTCAAGTTGTGTTTACAACACAGCAGTATGCCTAACAATCTGTCTTCCATTTAGTATCAGCAGCAGAAACAAAATAAGATAATAAGTAAACAGGAAATAACAAGAAAATAAATAGGGAAAAAAAAAAAAAACAGGCTGCCAAATCATGGCAGATAGTTTCTCCTCCCCCAGCCAAACACCATTTGGAAAAAACAAAGTAAATATCATTTAATCTGGTGGTTAAGGGTAATTTACTTATTTTATATTTGTAGAGATGGGAAGATTACAAAGTAAATAATTTTCCATATTAGTTGACACTGAGCATGACATCCTTCCTCAGGGGAAAGGGAAGGACAGTGAACTAGAACATTGCCTGTATTGGGGAAATGTCATTCAAGTTCCAAAACTGTCAGTTAAAAATTTCTTAACTTACTTGAGCCTCATTTCTTCATGTCCTTACCAAAGTTACTCTGAGTTGTAAAAGGTTTGAGAAAATGCATCATAAGAATAAAATGTGATGAAATTGTGACTGACTTTAATTTTATATGTCCTTGTCGAAATTATCTGGGCAGTTGTAGTAGTGGGCTTATCCTGAGAGACACAAATCCCATCACTCTTTTTTTTCCCAATTTAAATTCAATTAGCCAACATATACTACATCATTAGTTTCAGATGTAGCATTCACAAATTCATCAGTCATGTGTCTATCACTCTTAAAGATACTAGTAATTACACTGATGTGGTAGCAAAGTACTACTTCATTTAAGGTGCAAAACTTCATGGGGTAAAATCAGGGGGTACCACCTGGCTTCTGACTCTAGTTACGAGCCCGAACTAGAAACGTTACACTCTTACAAATGGCAAGAGAGATGACCGTTTGGAAATGCACAGTAGCACTTCACCGATTTCCCATTTGCGGTGAGAGTACACAACCCCGAGATTCCTGCCGAGAATTGCCTTCCAATCTTAAGGCTCAAAGACAGAAATCCAATTACGGGGGATTTTAAAAAAATAATTCCAGGTTTTCCTCGTTGTGGTAGATGGGTTAGCATTGCTAACTTTGATGATCTTATGAACATTGTTCCCACAGGGGGAAAAAATCTCTCATGTAAGTTTTTTTTTCTTTGGACTTGGATTATCCTTACTTCAAAAAGTAATGCTAGGCTCCACTTTTGGTAACAAAAGAGGAAGTTCATACTGGGCTGATTCTAAGACACGTAACTATAAATATTGCACAAATTTAAAAAAAAACCTATCTGAAGGCACTGGAGAGCAGGCATTTTATTACTAAATGATGCGTAAATGGTGCAGAATCTAAGCACCCATGCGAACAAGACTTAGAAGAAGTAAGCTGAATGTGGGCTGGTGCTGAAAAGACAGACTTTGCTGTTTGGGTCCAATCAAGTTAATTACCCAGTAAAAGAACTAAAAACGCAACAGTCTTTAGCAGACAATAACAGAGTCTCTGCATGTGACTTTAACCCTGTCCAGGATACAATCCCAAATTTCTCAATATATGAAAAAAAGGTTGCTTTTCATTAGGAAATGAATCAGTGGGAGACACTGACCCAGAGTTGACAGATGTGGGAATCAGGAGGCAATGATTTGTAAAATTGCTATTGTAACTGTGCTCATGATTAATTTAAAAAGGAAAAGTTTTGGGGCACCTAGGTGACTCAGCCATTAATAGCATCTGCCTTTGGCTCAGGTCATGATTCCAGGGTCCTGGGATCCAGCCCTGACTCAGGAAACCTCCCTCTCCCACTCCCCCTGTTTGTGTTCCATCTCTCGCTGTGTCTCTCTCTGTCCAATAAATAAATAAAATCTTTTAAATAAATAAATAAATAAATAAATAAAATAAAAAAGAAATGTTTTCAGAAGGAAAAAACATGAAAAAGAAAAAATAAAAATGCTGAAAGTAAAAAATCCAATTTCTTAAGTAAACATACAATATCTTTAAAAATTGTCAACGGATGGTCTTGACACTGGAATGGAGATGATTCAGGAAAAGCGACAGTGCATGTAGAATAGGTCGGTAGAAATTATTTGATGTGGAAAACAGAGAGGAAAAAAAGATTTCCAAGGAAAGGTGCAGACCCGTGGCATCTGTGGAACAGTATCAAAAGGAGTAACAAGGCAGCGGGATAAAACAATAGTACGCTGAGTTCCTGTCTCTCATGTTTTCTCCAAAGGTCGTGTGGAACAGAAGGGGGGATACAGCTACACGAAAACCATGTCCTAAGAATAACTTGCCCAAACTTCAAAATATCTATAAGTAAACAGGAAAAAAAAATCAATAAATTTCAATCTGTCATTTCTCATGTTTTCCCCTTACCCCTGAATTTAAGAAGTCCACTTAAAGGACTTTTTGATGAACAAAAACAGAACAAAAATAAATTCTGAAAAAGAGAGAAGAAGAAAGCTATCAGAAGATGAAGTGTGGTCTGAAACTATTGCCAGAAAGACTAGGTTTGTATTATGTACAAAAGTACTAAAATATGTCTGGGTAGGTCAGTTCGTGAACCTCACAGAAGAGACAACAGTACATGCTGTTGGAAGAGGCATTCCTCAAGACACAGAGCTGCCTTGGGGAGAAGAAAGGCAAACTGGAAGGAGAAAGCCTCTTCAGCACTGGGTGGAAAAGGGCACCAAGCTAAAGAAGAGAGTCAAAGAGATGAAGGACATGAAATACTTTTCCCATGAAAAAAAAACAACAACAAATAACCCACTGGAGTGTCTTGACGTGGCTGCTCTGGCAGGTAGGCAAGTGTTTAAACTAAGAATCTTGTAAAGTATCCCAAAAATTACAGAATTAACAAGGAAAAGGTGGTATTATTGTCAGGTCTTAGAAAACAAAATTCACCACAAATCAACTGAAGAAAACTCTCCTCACAGAAATAATAATGGAAAGAGTAAAACTCTAAGACAACAATCCTCATGGAAATAAATATATGCAAACAAATGTCTGAGTGTGTTGAGAAAAGAAGTTTGAACTAGAAATTGAAAAACAAAGAACAGACATGGGGGCGCCTGGTGGCTCAGTCATTAGGCATCTGCCTTCGGCTCAGGTCATAGTCCCGGGGTCCTGGGATAGAGCCCCATGTCGGGCTCCCTGCTCAGTGGGAGGCCTGCTTCCCCCTCTCTCACTCCCCCTACTTCTGTCCCTCTCTCTGTGTGTGTCTCTCTGTCAAATAAATAAATAAAATCTTAAAAAAAAAAAAAAGGACAGACATGGACAAAAATGAAGAAGTAATGAAAAGAGAGTTGGTTAAAATCAGAAAAGAAAAGGAAGAAAAGGCAATTACCTTTGGTAGAGAAAGAACATAAAAAATATAACACAATACACAAAATTGTAAAATATTATGACAAAGATAAGACTGAATACGTCAGTCATCTCAGTAAAGGTAGATGGAGTTAACTCAACCATTGAAAGGAAAAGAGACATTTTCAATCTGGCTTATCAAGAAAGACTAAATTAGATGGTCCATACAAGAAACAAACCTGATAGAAACGATTCAAAGGGTCCAAAAGCAAAGAAGTGGACAAAGTTATACAAAATAAATGGAAACTCAAAGAGAACAGTTATCCGGACATCAGACAAAGTAAGTTTAAGCCAAAAAACATGAACTGTAATCCAGAAGCATACTTTCTCACCCCAAAGCCACCATCCACTAAGTATAATGTGCGTGAATGCTTATGAACCAAGTAACACAGCAAATATGATACATCACAGTGTTTATATAAATATAATACAATACGGTACAGCATTATGACGCAACTGCTTCAGCAGACGGAAGGAAATATGGCTGGATGCGTGCTAATAGATGTGACCATTCGTCTCGCAAAAGAAGACAGACCAAGTGAGCAAACAACTTGTAGGTCAGAAACCTGACAAACACTGTCAGTACAATACATCTCACGGACATGTATTAATGTGCATCCTGACCTCACAGTTACTCTCATTTCTCACATGTGCATGGGACCTGTGTGTGTGTGCACACGTGTGTGAGATCATGTAGAAAACACCCGCACATTCTGATCTGCCATGAAACTAGAAATTAAAACACAAAGGCCTTTACACTTGGAAATTAATAAACTTACCGAACAACACTTGGGTGAAAGAAGAAATTAAAGATGAAGTTACAGAATTTTCTAAACTAAAACTAAAATGATGAGAACACCACACCCCAGAAAGCTATGATCAGGGGAAGTTAATAGCACTAACCTTATCAGCATGAGCATTTACATGCTCATTTACATGCTCAATTACCAATTAAATTCTCAGCTCAAAAAAAAAAAAATCAGACAAAGACAACAAAATAAACCAGAATAAGGCATGAGGAAGGAAATACAAGTAAAAATAATTAGTGATGTGGAGAATATAAAACAGCAGACTTAATTAATGAGATATGCTGGGGTTTGGAAATATTTATAAAAAGACAAATTACCAGCCAACTTGATTAAGAAAATAGGGACAAGACCAAATGTACAAAATAGGAAATGATAAGGATATCATTATCGGAATATATATATATATATATATATATATATAAAATTTAAAACCCCAAACAGTTCTTTGACCTTTATGAAAACAAATGTGAAAATCTAAGGAAGTGGTTAAGCTCCTCTGTCATATAATATGATTATATGATTTACCAATGAAACCGATTCTGTTTAACGTGCACTCCTCTTTAACCCAACTCCAAGTGTAAGGAACTCTCGGTGTTCAAGCTACAGGCAGGTACCACACCCTCTCTCTGTGTCTAAGTGGCTTCCTTGGAACAAAGAAAGATCTGGAATGCTTGGGATCATTATAATGAAATAGTATGAGTGTTTGTCCCAACTTTTTGATTTATTGGAAATTTGCTCCAGTCCTCCCTGGGAAAGGGAAAGAATGCATCTCAGGAAGCCATTGCGGCACACTGCTGCGTTTTTAAAAGGCTGCTTAATTTTTTATGTAGAGCAGCTACAGGGAATGCCAGGGTTGTGGGGGTTGGCAGGACTCCACGTTCTGCTCTTCCAGGAGTTTTGAATATCAATGAAGGATTATGTATTAAACTATCTGATGGACTGTTTTATACCTTTGGGCATGGGGTAGAGCCAGAACAATTTAAGTAACTGTATTAATAGTTAAAGGGAACATAAGAGTTATGGCTCCTGGGGAAGGAGCCTTTGTGATTAGCTAACATTGACTTTGGCTTTGAGGGTCGTCCAGCGTCACACACCTGAAAGCACCAGGCTGCTGTTGTTTGCACCCACCACTGATAAACACCCGATTAATAAAAGCCCATTATTGTTTTTAATCACTGAAATGTGCTTGTCAAACGTTGTGAACATAAGAGGATGATCAGAACCCAAATAGCAGTGAATCATCTCCCGGAATAAATCGGCTGTAACCACTGCTCATGACTGTCAACACGAGGAGGCATCAGAAGGACCATAGAGTTGGTCTTTGCTGCTGTAGGCACACTTCATTCCTACAGTTAACTTAAAAATGGAACTGATTTGGGAAAAAAAATAAATAAATAAAAGGACAGATTCATGAACATAGACCATTTTAAAAGATGGTCCTTGTGGTTTGTGAGTGAAGTCCAATTACATTAATGCAGCCTGAATGAGAGACTTTTGTGCCTTGCTTTATGCTCCTTAGACATAAGCCACAGCTGTAATATTCTCTCCCCCCAAGAGAGAATGCCCAGCCTGCAGAGTAGGATCGGCAAATAGGAAATAACCAGAACCATAGGAAATAACTGTAGCTTCAGCATGATGGAGGGACATCGCCACAGGGGACATCTGCCTCCTGTGAGCTCTGAAGCATGCTAAGTAAGCAAGACGGTTAATGAAGATTTTCAAAACTCAAGGGTAAGGTACACAGCTAGGTTAAATCATATGGAGGAAATCTTTCGGTTAAAATAGCATAGTCCTCAGTAGGGTTTAACTCAATAACCTGGACATACACTTCATTCCAAACTCAGGCTGAACCACCTTAATCTCATTAACACTCGAAAGGGCTCCTGTGGGCAGAAGCTTCCTGTCCCCCTTCCAGTTGTTTCCGCTAAACTGCCTCCAGCCTCTTCTGACAGGTGCCCTTGGGGGTCTCTCCACTCTTCTGGGCTTCTCCATCCACTGCCATGATCTCCAGCCAGGACTTTGTTAGCGATGACTGTCTCACCTAGGGTCCTTCATCTGCTGACTTCCGGCTGTTTCTATAACGACAGTCGCCAAACCTGAGTGACCCCCTGTCTCTCCTCTCTAGGGTTCTGGTAAAAATTCCAAAAGATATCAACTGCAGCAAGTTCAGTCCTCTGCAAATTTATAATTTCTAGTATCACCTGTTGCCACAGTTTTGCTCAACATATGGAAGTCAGTCTCTGTTGTGTTTTTCTTTTTCTTTTTAAATTCCCTAGTAATTCCGGTGACATCATCTTCATATCCTCCAATTCATGACTTTCCTTGCTCCCGGATGTCCTTAGATGAGCATGGACCTGCAAGTGTTTCCACAAACTCCATTCTTCCAACTTCAAAATGCTCTCTGGTCTCCTTTCACAGTAGCTCCTCTTCCTAAGGGAGATCTCCAGTGATGCCTGCCTTTTCCACACACAGTTCTCTTCATCATTTCAGTTCTCCTCATCATTTCCTCCTGTCAACTCTGAAAATGTGCCCCATCCATTATCCCAGATATCACATATCTCATCCCTCTCTCTCTGTTGACTCCTTTTACTGAGCCTAGAAACAAATCACTCACTTGCACAACACAGACATCCATTACTGGCTAATAGTTTATGTCCACCTCAAAAACCAGAGAGCCTTAGGTGACACTACCTTCAATGAGATTTTTAGACAGCATTTTAATATTATTGTATGAACCTGAAAATTGATAATCCTTGTACGATTAATATAACTCTCAATCATAGAAGCAGAAAAAATGCCCTTAGTTACTCTGGGGAAAATATAAATTTCCAACAGACACTCAATTTTAATACAAAATTTATAGGGTAGATTTTATTTGGACTGTGAAGTTGTTTATGGCTGAATGCAATATAATATCCATTCACTTGTCATTTCAGAAATATTGCTTGCTGTTTCAGGAGTACATCTTTGAAAGTGCAAGAAAGTTATATACTCTGCTTGCTAATTTAATAAAAAAAATCTTTAGTTTATAGTGGCAGTTGTCATCCAGTGATAAACATCAAAAATGGATTTTCCAAGAGGATGTATACCTAAGAAGAAGCAAATCTAAAGGAATTAATACCACTTGACCTACCAGGCAATGAATCTTTCCTCAATATATACTCGTGTTTTTAAAAGTGTAATTTAAAAGCTAAGAGGTGCATTTCTCATTCTTGGCAAAGAATATATGCATTGACATCTTCATCCATATAAGGCTGAACTTTGAGAAACTGGTAAACATGCATTTCTTAGGCTATTTTCAAATAACCGAATGTAAAGGCACTGACTGGAACGTACACTGATGAATGATGTTCCTGTTAAAACAAAACCCATTTTTATCGGGAGGGACACAAACTGTAAGAGACTCAATGTCACAAAACAAACTGAGGGTTGCAGGTGGGGAGGGCGGTAGGGAGAGGGGGGGTGGGGTTATGGACACTGGGGAGGGCATGTGCTATGATGAGTGCTGTGAAGTGTGTAAACCTGGCGATTCACAGACCTGTAGCCCTGGGACAAATAATACATTATATGTTAATTAAAAATTAAAAAATTATTAAAAAAGAATAAAAAACAAAGCCCACTTTTAATTAGCAATTCCAATTTTTCTTTTTCATTTGTGATCAAATTGTCTTAGGTTAGTGGAGAGTTTTTAAGAATGTTGTTTCTGCACTTTATTATTAAATACAGGAGAACCACCATGTTATTTCAGTAACTTCAGGGTTTTTTTTTCCTTTGTTTTATTCTTGAAATTTTTCTATAGAATTAAAAGCCAACAAAAGAAGCTTTTAGGGTTGACATAAAAAACTTCTTAGGCACTTAAAAATAAGAATAGAAATGATCAGTTATCAACAAATACCTAAACACTTGTGTTAAAAAAGCAAAATTCCGCTGAGTAAATGTAAAGCGCCAGTTAACTATGTTAAATGATTCATGACTAGGACAGCGTCCCCATCCTCCCTCGGGAGCAAGTAGAAGAGAGTTCCACAGAACTCTGCAGAACAGGAGGTTTTTACAGGCAAAAAGAGGGTGAAAAAAAGGAATTTATTAGCAAGAATGCATTGTTTCAGGGGCGCTCACCCTCCAAGGGGAACAGAAGGGGCCTACGGAGGGATTATCTCCTAGTGCTAACCAGGAAATTCCAGTCTGCTTGGTGAAAGGGCAGGGGGCAGGAGGGGGAGGGTAGTGGTGATACTGTGCTTAGGGGAGGTTTTAAGACTCCACTGACTGACTTGGGTCCTTAAGGTAAGTGACATCATTTCAGGCCTGTGGTTTTCTTCTTAACTGGAACATGTATACCTTTTGGCAATGAAAATTTCAGCACTGCAACTAAAGTGGAAAACTGAGGCAAATCATTAGGTCAGGAAGCTTGTTTACTTCTTCAGAATAGCTTGAATATTTCGCAACTTAACATTTCTCTCAGTAAGGAGGAAAGCAGGTTCTTCGAATATACTTCTCAACATAAGGACTGTCATGTGCCCATTTTCAGTAGATTTTATTTATCATGCAAATATGATAATTAAGTATTTTTTAAATATAATGTAATATGAAGTGAATACTGATAATATGAACTCAATATAGAGAAAAAGATAAACCCAATATGCTCTCTTTTCTCACCTTTTCCTGAACACAATCCTACTTCAGAGGTAAGCCAGACACCCAGCCATTTCCCCCCTTACACAAACCAGCACGCCTACCCACACAACAGCACAATCATTCGGACACCATGTTCCTTATCTTGTCTCTAGCTAGCTACCTAGTTTGCTTAAAAAAGGAAGCAAGTAAAAATAAAATTTATTTATTTTCTCAGATTTCTGGAAGCTAGAAGTCCAAGATCAAGTTGTTGGTAAGGCTGGTTCCTTCTGAGTCTGCTAGAGGAAATCTATGTCAGGTGTCTCTCCTAGATCCTGGTGGTTTGTTAGCAATCTTGTGCGCCCCTTGGTTTGTACATGTGTCACCCCAATCTCTGCCTTCAAGTTCACATGAAATTCTCTCCGTGTGCATATCCGCCTCTGTATCCAAATCCCCTCTCTATCAGGACACCAGTCATATTGGATTAGGGGGCCCATCCCACCCCAACATGACCTCACCTTAACTCTATCTACAATACCCTATTTCCAAGGTCACTTTCTGAGATACTGGGGATTAGGTCAACAAGTTTTGGGGAGAATCACAATTCCACAAAGGACTTTGACCGTGTGTTATTTTATGGAGAGAACAGATTGAGCGCACCAGGCCTCACTGAGCTGGACCAGTCTTGAGCAACCATGGGATTGAGCAAGGGTGGGGCAGGTCTCTTACACCTGTTCCAGTGCCATCAGAAGATGGTGGCAGCACAGGTGCTGGCAAAGGAAGGCAGCTATTGTCACATATGGTAATGATGGGGCTTGGGGACAAAAAGCCTTTTGCATATAAAAATCTGAAGTCAAATCGCAGACATGACAGTTCTTCAGTGAACAGAATTTATACATGTATCAGTCTCTTGAGCTCTTGCTTGAGGAAGCCATTGGCTGTGACCACCTACCTTTAAGCACATACTATTCAAGCGTGACTGTGTGTGCACGTGCAGAGACACGTGTGTATGTACAGATATATGAAAGTGTATATGTACACATGTAGGATTTTCATGCTTCTTGAATATTTGTTGATCTGTCGTTACCGCACTTTGACACGGGATGACACTTTGTCCAGCATCCTTCCATTTGCTCCAGTGGGACTGCCTGTCCTATAACTGCAACATGAGAACATTTGACTGCCTGTATTTTCAGTTATCTATAAAATTTTGGTTTAAGAGAAATTTGCGAGTTTTTTAAAGTAAGAAGTCCCTGACTTATAGAGAATCGGGGAAGTACTTTTAACAGCAGCCTGATGGAATTCATATGAATTGGGTTGGGGTTTGGGTGGATTGGTTGTACCTGATTAGAATTTCTCTGCTGGGTATCATCTGAGGAATCATGGAGACCATCATGGGGTCTCATCACAGAGAAAACCAAAGTCCAGACCCATGCCAGTGGGATCTCAAAACGCCCTTACTCTCACAGTGCTTGAGTCAGAGGAGGTGTGAGTGAACAGTCTGCTTATGATATCCGTAGGTGATGAGAAAGGCCCATTTGATGCAGTAAAAGAGCATGAAGCGGGCAAGATGGGGTAAAGCTGGTTTACAGTAATGCCCCTCACTCCACAGGTTGCGTTCAGTTTTCCAGGGTCAACTCTTGTATCTAGATGCCAGTTGTATCTTGTACAAGATGCCATCTTGTATCTAGATGTATCTAGATGCCAGTTGGAGTCCACCTCTCCCTCATGGAAAAAATCTAAGGAGCAAATCCCATTTTCCCCAGGAGAGTTTCTCCTACCTTCAGTTTCAGATGATAATTCAAAGATCATTGATGCCTTCTAGTTAGAGAAATTCACATAGAAGAAAGCAACCAAGGAAATAAAGATCTTTTATATCAACTGAGAGTGATTTTTTTTGATACGTTCGGCTACAGCAGCCTCAGTAAAACAGATAAGAACAGTACGCATGCCCTTTTAAAGGGGCATCCTTTTATTTCTAGACAAATAGAAGTAGGTCAAGAGCCAAGCCCATGTTTTAAGTAAATAGAAGAATAGGAAGGTGAGCTGCTGTAGAAAGCCTGAATATGTTTCGTGGGCTTAAGTTAGGAGGTGAGAAAATTTTAGGCAAAAATGAGGAGTAAACATGTGAATGGCTGACCTAGATTCTTTGAACTGACTTCTGTAAAAAGGAGCTTCCCTGAATTTCTACTGATTACTTTTAGATCCTATTACTAGTAATTTGAAGAAGCTGTTATTTTGTTAATTGATTAAATATAAGAGGACGGGTGCCTGGGTGGCTCAGTGAGTTAACCATCTGCCTTCAGCTCAGGTCATGATCGCAGGGTCCTGGGTTCGAGCCCCGCTATGGACTCTCTGCTCAGCAGGGAGCTTGCTTCCCCCTTTCCCTTGCCCTTTCCCCCACTCATGTTCTCTTTCTCTCAAATAAATTAATAAAATCTTTTAAAAATCAAAATAAGAAATTTAAAAAGAGTAAGAGAAATAAGAGATTTTGTCTGTATTTCCTTCTCTAGAACCTTTCCTTTATTTATGTAGATCCAAATTTCTGACCAATATTTTCCTTTTTCCTAAAGAATTTATTTTAATATTTCATGCAAGGCAAGTCCACTGGCAAAAAAAAAAAAATCTTGATTTTCATTTGCGGGAGAAAGTATTTTCCCTTCACTTTTAAAGCATCAGTTTGCTGGATACAATATTCCGGGTGGGTGACTTTTTGTATCTGTTTTTATTTTTCCTTTCAACACTTTAAATATTTCACTTTCTTCTTCTTGCTTGCGCAATTTCTAAAGAAAAGGTCCAACACAATGTTTCCCTTGCTTCTCTGTACATAATTAGTTTTTTCCCCTCTTATTTCTTTAAAGGTTTTTCTTTCTCTGTGATTTCCTGTGCTTCAGATCCCGTGTGCCTGCGTAAGGAGCTCTGGGTGCCTGCTTTGCCCGGTATTCTCTGAGCTGCTGGGATCTGGGGCTCCATGTTATCATGAACTTGGAGAAATTCTCAACAATTTTTAATTCAGACATTTCCTTTGTGCCTTTCTCTCTTCCTCCTGTGTCTGTAGTTCCCATTACCTCTGTCACACCTCTGCTTACTTATCTTCCTATTGAGATGTAAGTGACATCCTGCATTTCCCACTGAAGCATCCACCTGCTGCGTTTGCAAAAATCAGGGCATCAGATTAAGGGTTTGAACTCTTTTCTAGAAAATGCCTTTCTCTGGGGGAGACTGCAAAGATGGTGTTCACTGGCTTCCATTCCCTTGGACACACCTCCTTAGACTTCCGTAAGTATGACAGAAGCTTGCTCCTGAGGCTAAAGCTTGTGGACAAGCAAATAGACCCCTTTCTCCAAAAGGCAGGGGTGTGTTTTGTCTATCTGAGCAGAGCACTGGGAGTCTACCCAGAACTCTCTCTCATTGTTAGAGTCCCATGGTACCCAGAAACACAAGCTCCCTGGCCTCCAGAGCTAGGCGATGTAGGGGTGACCCCGAGGTGGCAGTCACAAAAACTAGGTCACCGGACATAAACACTAGGGCACCGGACACCTGTAAAATCTTCTTTCTGGAAGATACTGCACAGCAGGGGAAGAGCACAAAGATGGACCTACTGGCTGGAGCAAGAAGATAAGGAACACAGACATGGCACCCTCTGGAAAAAGAAGAAGAAAAGAAAAAAAAAAGTGAAAAGTGATAAAAACTGTTATAAAAAGGGAAAAGGAAAGATGTTGGCTATCAAGCTTGAGCAAGGTTGAGATTATACCCACCAGCTGGAGTGTAATGATGGCCCCCCTGGAAAAGGAAAAAAGATGGTACCCACTGGCTTCAGAGAAGCAGGGAGAAAGCAGAAGATGTGGCTATGAACCTCTGTCCCTACAGAGTTTTCTTCCAGCAGGTACCTGGCCCTCAGACTCACATTCCAAAAATAGCAAATGTGTCCCTTTCACAGAAAACCTGGGTGCTTTTCAAAAGGCTGTCCAGGTTTCTGGACTGGCTGAGTCCGTGAGCTAGCCTGTTAAGAGCCAGTTTTCTGGTCCACCATAGCCCTGAAGGTCTCATGGGCACAAGCCCCATTGTTCATCGAAGTCAGATGGTTTGGGTGCCAGTCTTTACAAGTCGGGCTGCCCAGTGTGGGGTTGGACCCTTCACACTTGAAGGAGAACTCTGGGTATTGCGTTCCCTCCCAGCTGTGAGGTGCCACACCAGCAGTGGGGCTTATGGTAAGATCGCCACAGTATGTTTTACTTACAGACCAAGGTCTTCAGTTGTTGCAGGTCCATTCTGACTTTGTATTTCTTTTGTGTCAGTCTGGGTGGTTTGTGTGTTTCCAGGAAGTTTCCCATTGGGTCTAAGTTTATCTACTTTGCAGGCAGGTAGCTGTTCTGAGCATTCCCTTGTAAGATCTGTAAGATCAGTTGTAATACGTCTTTATCGTTGCTGATTTCAGCCGATGTTTCAGCTGGTCTAGCCAAAGTTGTTCATTTCGTTAATCTGACAGAGAAAAAGCTTTCAATTTCAATTTTTTTATTTAATTTTAGTTTTAATTTTGTTGACTTTGTCTCTTTTCCTCTTTTTAAAATTTTATTTCCACACTATTCTTCGTTGTTTTTTCCCTATCTTCTGGTTTGGGGCTCAGTTTATTTTTCTCATCTCCCAAGGCAGAAATTTAGGTTATTGATTTTTTTTAAATATAGGCATTAATAACTATCAATTTCCCTGTAAGCACTGCTTTCGCAGCCTCCCATATGTTTAAGTATGTTGTATTTCTGTTTTCAAGCATCTTAAAGTATTCCCTAATTTTCCTCGTGATTCTTAATTTGATCCTTTTGTTATTCAAGAATATCTGGTTTAAATTCCACTCATTTGTGAATGTTCCAAGTTTCTGTTGATGGTTGACTTTTAATTTAGCTTCATTGTTGTAGAGAGCATACGCTGTATGATTTCAGCTTTTAGAAGTTTATTGAGACTTTTTTTATGGCTAACCAGATGGCCCACGTTGAACAGTGTTTCGTGTGCCTGTCGGGAGAAAGCATACTCTGTTGGGGTCTGGTGCAGGGCTCTGTAGATGTGTGTTAGGTCTAGTCGGTTTGTTCCCGACTAGGAATTCCAGTTGATCCTCGGGTAGGTTGTACCCCGTGACTGAAAGTGAGACTTTGATAGTCCCCACCCACTATCGTTGAACTGTCTACTTTTCCCTTGAATTCTGTTAAGTTTGCCTTCATATATTTTGGGCTTCTGATTGTAGGCATCTATATATTTATCATTGTTATATCTCTGTGAAGGACTTATTCCTTTCTCATTATAATATATTCCCTTTATCTCTAATGAAATGTCTTGCTTTCAAATCTATTTTATCTGATGTTAACATAGACATTGCAGTTTTTTTATGGTTTGCTATGTGGCTAGTATACCTTTTCCTATCCTTTTGCTTTCCATCTACTTGTATACTCAATCTTCAGAATTTCTACTATAGAGAGTATAAGTTGGGTCTTGTTTTTTTTATAGTCCAATCTGAAAATCTCTGTCATTCCATTGGGTTGTTTAATTCATTCATATTTAATATTATTGAGAAGGTTGAATTTACATTGACTCTTTTGTTCTCTTTTCCTTTGTGTGTTATATCATTTATGTTCTGTTCCTCATTTATCAACTTCTTTAGCACTAGGAGGATATTTTTTGTTTTAAAATATTATTTCTCTTAATGATTTTCAACTCTATGCTTTTAAGTTAATTTCGACTAAATTAACTCCAGTGAGATAAGTATTTTGATCCTATATAGCCCCTGTCGTTATGCACATAATGTCTTTATATTATGATAATGGACACATTTTTATAATTATTGCTTATAATTTTATAAAATTTAATAAAGTTAGGAATAGGAGAGAGCAAGTATATATTTCTAGAGTTTGTTGTATTAGCCTTCTTTTCATTTCTTAATGTGTATCTAAGTTACCATCTAGTATTATTTCCTCATTGCGATACAACCTTGTTCTCACCTGCCTTCTTTTTACCGTTGTCACATGTATTAAAGTTTACAGTTTATATTTTATAGTCTCACTAATACATATATAATGTATACGTCTTATTTATTTATTGAGAGAAAGAGAGAGAGAGAGCAGGCATGCAAGCAAGGGGAGGGGCAGAGGAAGAGGGAGAGAGAGAATATCAGGCAGTCTCCCGCCATGCAGCAGTGCAGAGTCCAAGGCAGGGCTTGATCTCACGACCCTGAGATCACGACCTGAGCCAAAATCAAGAATCAGTTGCTCAACACACTGAACCACCCAGCCACCACAGATATGTTTTTTAAATCTGTTGACAGAAGAAGGGAGAATAAATGTGCAATTATATTGTCTTGTATAATTATTTACATAATTTTCTTTACCAATGGTCTTTTTCCTCCCTATGGATTCACATTACTGTCAATTTCTTGCATTCAGCCTGAAGAATTTCCTTTAGAGTTTTGTTTAAAGCAGGTTGGTGAGTAACAAGTGCTTTCAATTTTTGTTTATCAGAAAATGACTTTAGTTCCCCTTCACTTTTGAAAAATAATATGTGATATAAGATTCTTGTCTTAAGGCTTTTGTTTTTTCTTTTTTCCTTTCAGTTCTTCAAATGCACCATTCCTGTCTTCTGGTTTCTATTATTATTTTTTTAATTTTTATTTTTTATAAACATATATTTTTATCCCCAGGGGTACAGGTCTGTGAATCGCCAGGTTTACACACTTCCCAGCACTCACCATAACACATACCCTCCCCAATGTCCATAAGGCCATCCCCCTTCTCCTAACCCCCCTCCCCCCAGCAACCCTCAGTTTGTTTTGTGAGATTAAGAGTTACTTATGATTTGTCTCCCTCCCAATCCCATCTTGTTTCATTTATTCTTCTCCTACCCCCTTAATCCCCCATGTTACATCTCCACTTCCTCATATCAGGAAGATCATATGATAGTTGTCTTTCTCTGATTGACTGTCTATTCTTTTTGATGAGAAGTGACCTGCTAACTTGACTGCAGTTCCCTTGTACATAATGAGTTGTTTGTGTCTTGCTGTTTCCAGGAGGTCCTGTGTTTGGTTCCCAGCATGTCAAGTCTGGTGGGTCTGAGTATAGATCTCCGTCCCCCGGACTACCAGGAAGCCCCTTTATAACACTTTGATTTTGAACCTTGGCAACCGTTCCAGGCAGGAAGTTTAGCTTCTCTGAGTGGCACCTTTGCTCTCTTCATCTTGTTTCTACTTCACATTTGTTGGGTTTATATTTTATTTTTTTAAAAGATTTTATTTCTTTTATTAGAGAGAGAGTGCACTTGAGAGAGAGAGCAGGAGCAGGGACAGAGGGAGAGGGAGAGGGAGAAAGCAGACTCCCTGCTGAACAGGGAGCCGATGTGGGACTCGATCCCAGGACCCAGGAAATATGACCTAAGCTGGAGGCAGACGCTTAATGACTGAGCCACCTAGGAGCCCCTTTAGGGTTAAAAGAAAAACAAAAACAAAAACAAAACAAAAAACCTATGAATCCTAGTTCTAAGAACTCTATCTTTCTGAACAAGTCATTCAACTTTCCTAATCTGTAGAAAGAATACGACAATTGAGCCTTCCTCACTGGATCTTTAAGTTATGTTTCCAGGACTCCAGCAATCAATTGTTGGTATACAAAGCAATTTTAATGTTTTCATATGTTCTTGAGTGGGATAAACAACTTGAAAATGCTTTAAAAATGTTTTCTCTTTGCAGATTTTGAACTTTGGAAGCATGTCATATGTGTTGCAGAGCTCTGTGATTTTGATCACTGTAGATCTTCAGGGGGCTAGCTCAGAGGCTGCTGTTGGAGGTTTCAGTCTGCCTTTGGCTAATCACGTGACATTGGTTCCAGTCAAGGCAATTTGTACCTGAAGTTTTAATTCAAGATTTGGTATATGGAAATGTAAGGGGACCCTAGGGTTTTTCTGGTATCTTAGCTGAAATCCTTCTAGCTTACTTAAAGAGCTAAGTGGTATGATTTTATGAAAAAGATTATTGTTGGCATAATTTTATCTTCCCAACAAGGTAATCACCTTCTTTCTTACAGGAAAACAATACGTTTTTGACAGCAGCTCTGCGTTTTAGCCAGTGTCACAGAATGCCCCATTATTGTCTAACTGGAAATAGTTTTCTTTTTGTCTTTTCCCTCTGGAGACCTGTGTTAGAGGTTATGAATGGGTCACCCAAGGGAAATATTCAAGGGAAGTAGAAATGGCAATTCTTTAAAAAATTAAAGTAAGTCTGTGAAATATTACAATGTCAAGTGTAATATAAATGATTGCAACTCTAATGAAAAGTTGTTTATCCTATTTAGCAATAAATTTAAGGACAATTATTTTAAAGCATTATTGGGTTTAAACAAATTGCAATCATATTGAGGCTATGAATAAAACAACAATAAAGTTTGCAAAATAGCATCATAAAAATCTGGATACCTACTTACTTGGATATGGAACCCTTTAGTCATGTAAGTGATAATAAATGAGGTAACACTATGCTCCAATTACTCTATATGAAATGGTGCATAAAAATCATTATGTCTAGTTGAATTAATGTTTAAAATTATTTAGAATCAATGTAAGGAGTTTTAAAAATTACTTTCTATTGGCTTTTCATTCCATCCCAGATAATTTAAGATTTTGTGCTAGATTATTGTTTAATAGATGTTAAATTAATGCATTGGAATAATGTAAACATAAGTCACTTAATCTGCAAGTTCTTTTTTAAAAAACAAGTTCCAAAATTCTTTTTCTAAAAAACCTTTATTTTTATAAAATAAAATCTAGCAATTGCTGTTATTATATCGGATTTTTTAGATGATCCTATGACTACCAATAACATAGCCACTATTAGTTGAAAGCCTGCTAAATTCCAGGCATGTTAACACAGAACAATAACCATAGTTCGTACTTTAAAAACTGTTACATTGTTCCGGGCATCACTCTAAGCATTTTTCCTTTAATAATTTCTTAGTCTTTGTGTTGTTATTACCATTGCCTAAATAAAACAGACACAGAGAAGTTAGTGACCTGCCCACTGTCACACAGCGGAGCCTATATGCGAAACCAAGGCTGACCAGAGTCTAACCCCAGTGCTGGTCCTGCCGATCCTGGGGTCATGGAGACTTGAATTGGAGCACTTGTTCTGCTATTCATGAGGTCTGTAAACTCACAGACCACTTAGATGCCTGAGCTCCACTTAGTTCATTTATAAAATTGGTGTTAATAAGAACAATAATGACACCCACCTGATGATGCTGTTAAGAGAAGGGAGTAGGATACGCAGGTAAGATTCTGATCTAATGGCCTGGCACATGGCTCATGGCCAGCATCTGCCCACCTCTCACCATGCTTGCCTATACTTATCACCTTCCTAAAGCCCTCATGTTGCAATTTTGTCTGTTCTCAGTCTCGCCAGTCACATATGTTAGATCTCCAAAACCAAACCACTTCTCCAGAGCTTTCAAGTTTCTTGACTTTGAAGACATCCTCTGTGACCAGAACAATACAGAGTTAAGAGTATATGTGAAGGAACAGAACGTGGGAGTGAATGAGAAGTCAGACCCTGACGCAGACGTATTGACTGTAAAATGCATCTCAGTTTCAAGAAAGAATTCGCTGAATGACTTGAATTTTTCCCTGGATATATGAATTATTTGTGTAAATTAGGAGATCATATTTTCTTTTTTTTTTTTTAATTGAACTATAGTTGATACCCAATGTGCATTAGTTTCAGGGATACAGCATAGTGATCGACAAGTCTGTACGTCATGCTGTGTCCCCACACGTGAAGCTGCCGTCTGTCACCACACAGTCTTTCACAGGCCCCATGCTACACCTTTCATCCCCATGACTTATTCTCTCCATAACTGGGAGCCTGTATCTCCCACTCCTCTTCACTCATTTCATCCATCATCCTGACCTCCTCCCCTCTGGCAACCACCAGTTTGTTCTTTTCACTTATGGGTCTGTTTCTGTTTGTTTATCTGTTTTGTTGTTTTTTCAAGTTCAACATATAGGTGCAATCATATGGTATTTGCCTTCCTCTGCTTGGCCTATTTCACTTAGCACAGAGAATGGTATATTTTCTTTCCAGTGGTTATGAACATTGGTTGTTTCCTATCTCATTCTATTGTATTGAATTAACATTCCGTAATCATCGCATTTATAAGTGATCAGGCCTTCTTTTTTTAAATTTTTATTTATTTATTTTTTTATTATTACATTCAGTTAACCACTGTATAGTGCATAACTAGCTTTTGATGTAGTGTTCAGTGGTTCATCAGTTAAGTGTAACACCCAGCATATTACATAATATAATAATATACAAATGCCCATATTACACTGTGTGTTAACAGCACGTGCCCTCCCTTATATCCATCACCCTGTTACCTGCTCCCACCACCCTCATCCCCTCTGAAACTTCCAGATTGTTTCTCAGGGTCCATGATCTCTCATGGTTCATCTCTCTCTGTGACTTCTCCCCCTTTGGATTTCCCTCCTTTCCCCTATGGTCCTCCATGCTATTTCTTATGCTCCACATGTGAGTTAAACCATATGGTAATTGTTTTTCTCTGTTTGACTTACTTCATTGGACCTAATCTCCTCCAGTTCCATCCACGGTCTTCTTAAATTTTATAAAAAGGTGTGATGTTCATTATTTAATATGGCTGTTTTTTTCTACATTAAAATAAACAGAACGAAGGCATCTTATATGACTTTAAGTCAGACTATACAAAATTCCACCGATAGAAAGAAGTTCAACATTCTAAACAGATGTCTATCATATACAAGGCCAGAAATGTGACAGATATGCTATTTTTAGGTCAGAACTCTTTGACTGAAAACAACAGAAACAAAACTCAAGTGAGTTCATGGGCAAAAGAGAATGTATGTTTAATTTAGAAGTCAAGGAGGGACTGATTTGACTTCAGGAACATGGACATTCAGGGGCTCAGTAAGCAGGTAGCTTCCTTCACTCTTTGGATCTCTAGGGTTTTGTTTTATTTGGTTTCAGGGTGGTTCCTGGAAGCTCCCGGCCATTGCCCTTGAGATTCGATCTTTTGGTCTCTCCTCCCTTTTATGTTACATAAATGTCCCATATTTGTGGTCTGTTTCTATCAGAGTAATTTATACTTTACATTTTTAGTTACTCCATTTCAGGAAAGTTGACTCTTGTGATTTTCAGTTGTAGAACTAATTACTTAACACAGGGTGAGTGTGTTTGCCATATTGTTTGTTCAGGAGAGGTTGTGATATATTTATGAAAAATACTTGAGAAAGTGTCCAAGGTTTGACATATGAGCAGTTGGCCTCTGTCTGTGGTCTGATCTGTTCAAACGAGGACTTTCAACCACTGTAGTACTCGACACATCTGCGTAAGTGAGAATAAATTCAATTGATCTTGACAGACTTGCTCCACTGCCTTCAATTCAAAACTCAATTACACAGAGTGTTCCAGAATAGGATAATTCCAGTGACCAACAGAACTGGGATTTTTACTTAATTACACAAAGACCTTGCCTTGTTTGAGTTTTCAGTGAAACGAAATGTTTTAATTTAATATCCTAGAGCATAAATCTATAATATACTTATACTCTGCCAGTGCGAAGAAATCTGTTCTTCATTGATGTGAGAGTAATTTAAATGGACAATTACCGCCACTAATGGCTCTGCACCTTTTCTCCATGCATTTCCAGCATGTACACTTACCGTCCAAGGGGCTTTGATGAGTGTTGCACCAGCAATGTAAAGAATTTGACATCAACATTCCAGCAAACCTGGAGGAAGGGAGTGTGAACCAGATCTGTAAGGCATTTTCTCCTGTTTCAGGAAAAGACAGAAGGAAGGTGACACAATCCTATCGACTTATAAATATGCTGCTGAGAACCAACCAATACATTCCTTTCCTAGCAGGTGTTTTCAGCATGATATTCATTGTTGTTTAAAATTCTTATGGTTAAAAACAAACAAAGAAACCTGGATTCTATTCCAATATTACACTGTATGTTAACTAACTAGAATTTCAGTAAAAATTTGAAAAAAAAAGTTATACAGGAAAAAGTCAGAATTTTGCCAAAAAACAACAAAACAAAACAAAAACAAAAACACAAAAACCCTGAAATCTCTGGATTTGTTGAGCATAGCTCCCTGAGAAATGTGATATAAGCTAGGCAACTAAGTATAAAATGGGGATAATTCACAACTCAAAACGTCTTTCTTGTATAAGTGAAGAGACCATATACCTCGATTAAGACCTAATATGTTTGGGTGCCTGGGTGGCTCAGTCAGTTAAGTGTCTGCCTTTGGCTCAGGTCATGATCCCAGGGTCCTGGGATTGAGCCCTGCATTGAACCACCCCCTGCCATAAGATCCCCTGCTCAATGAGGAGTCTGCTTCTCCCTCTTCCTCTGCCTCTCCCCCTGCTCATGCTTATGCTCTCTTTCTCTCTCTCAAATAAATAAATTTAAAAAAATAAAGAAGACAAAATATGTTAATGTGAGCCACAGCATATTCAATGCAGGAAAAAAACTCAGAAAGCATCCTTACAGATCCTTGATTATCTAAGAAATGTTTAATTCTTCTTCAGCTTCAAAGATTGCTAGACAATTCTTTGTCAGCAGGGTTTTTTTGTTTGTTTGTTTTGCTTTGCTTTGTTTTGTTTTGTTAGGATTTTTATCACATCATTGCAAAGTCTTCAGAGCTTCATTATTTTTGATAAGAGGTCAACTGTTAATCTTCCTCAGGTTCCCTTGTGCATAAGTTCTTTTTCTCTTGTTATTTTCAAGACTTTGTCTTTCTACAATTTGACTGTGATGTGTGTATAGACAGATTTCATTATGTTAGAGAGAACTTGAAGTATGTTGAGATTAATGTTTTCTATTAAATTTGGGAAGTATCCAACTGTTTTTTCCTTCAAATAATTTTTTGCTCTTTTTCTCTCTCTTTTCTTTTTGGGACTCCCACTACATCTGCATTTGTACGCATAATGGTTTCCCACACGGCTCTGAGTTTCCGTTTATTTTTTTCTTTATTTTTTTCCTTTCCATTATCCATATTGGAAGCCTTCTATTGATTTATCTGCAACCTTGATGATTTTTTCTTCTGTCAGCTCAAATCTTTTGTTGAGCACTTACAGTGATGTTTTTCGTTTAAGCTATTGTGTTTTCTGAGTAGACTACACAAGACTGTGGGTCTACAAAGAGGAACTGGTCTCGGACTCTACTCTTCAGAATGTTGACGTCATTAAAACTAGAAATACAAAGGACCCGACAGATCATTTAGAACAATATTCTCATTTTACAGAAAAAAGGATAAGAGATAAGGGCCAATAATTTATTTATCTAAGAGTTATATGCCCCCAAATTGCAGAGCTTGAATTTGAGTTCATAGGTCCTGCATAAAGTGGGGAGGCCATTCCAACAGGCAATACATTTGGAGCTCTAACACATGCACAAGTCATTAGCACAGAAATATGAAGTCATTCATGGAATGAGAAATGAATTAAGTGATAATACACTCAAGTTCCACTTAATTTACCTACCTGTTCAGTTCAAACTTTCAGAACACCTACTGTATGTGAGCAACTTACAGAATCGTAACAGCTAATATATGAGCATTTATAAGTCCATGGAATTTGCATAAATCCTAAGCACTCTGTATGTGCCCTCATGGGATAGGTATTGCTATAATCCCATGTTAGGTGTGAGATCTACACCTTTAAGAGGTTACTAATAATAGCATTATGGAGTCCTGAGTTAGAGCCAGGTACTGAGTGTTCATGGAATCCCCATACTATCCTTCAAAGGTAGATATTATTATCTATGGCAACGTTTTCTGCATTTAACAGATAACCAACAAAATCACAGATTAAGTTAAATGACCTGCCTAAGATCAGACATGGAGGAAGTGGCCCGTTGAACCCCAGAACCTGGCTTCTTAGCTATACCACTTAGCTGTCAGGTGAGGCTTGCTTGCACTATTAGCAGCTATGGTGCACCATATGTATGCAATAGCCTTCTGTGTGCTAAGTACTACAACAGCCCTAAAGCTATAAAGACAGTTTCCTGGCGCTGCTATAACAAAATCTTAAAACTAGCTAGTTTAAAATAACAGAAATACATTGTCTCATAATTCCAGAGGTAAGAAGTCTGAAATTAACGTGCCGACATGGCCCTGCTCCCTTCATAACCTCCAGGAAAGGGTCCCTCTGTTGTCTTCTGGCTTCTGTGGGGCCCAGGCATTCACTGGCTTGGCCAGTCTCTGCCTCTGTGTTCACATTGCCCCGATCCTTCCGTGTGTCTCTCTCCTCTTCTTACAAGGACACCCATCACACTGGATTAGGAGCCCATCCTAGTCTGTGTAACCTCACCTCTTTTTAACCTCTAATTTTAGAGAGAGAGAGAGAGCATGTGTGTGAGCACAGAGAGGGACAGAGGGAGAGCAAGAGAGAGAGAATCTCGCATAGACTCCAGGCTGAGTGCAGAGCCCCACGCAGGACTCGATCCCACGACCTTGAGATCATGACCTGAGCCAAAATCAAGAGTTGGTCTCTTAACCGACTGAGCACCCAGGTGCCCCCAGCGTGACCTCACCATAACTTAGCTGATTACATTTGCAACAACCCTATTTCCAGATAAAATCTGTTGTACCAGAGATTTGAGCTCGAACATTATCTCTGAGGACACTATTCCCCCAGAAATAGCTCCTGAATCAGGATGTCCCTTGGATGAGGTCCACAAGAGTACACACACACACACATGCCCGCACATACTCTTATAGTATATAATCACAACATTTGAAAAATATGCTAGGGTTTTCTTTTCCCTGTTTCTAATAATTTTGCTTTTTTATTTCAGTAAGTACACTAACATGAGATCTACCCTCTGCAAATTTGCAAGCATACAGTTGGTGCTGAACGGTACCTGTCTGGAACTTTTTCATCTCACATAACTGAAACTCTATACGCATACAGCCAAGAAATTAATACATTTTTTAAAAGGCTGAGAAATAAGTGATGAATTTACATCCTCAACAAAACCTCTATTTATAATTTTGCTTGGTCCATGTGTGCTTGTCTAAGGATAGTAAAACTATGATTTATATGCTGCTCTTTACATAGTTCTCATGTTTATGCTTCTAAAGAATCTTCACAGATAACAAATGCATGACTTTCTAAGTTTATGGCTTCATGTTTTGATGTTTTATTTTCTATTCTCTCATTATTAGATATTTTGTGTCTTTTTATTATTTTGACCAAAGAGGCAGTACTATCATTGACATTTTCAAAAACATACTTATTGCTTTTAAATTGACATGTAGGATAAATTCTTAGGAGCAAGATTTGATGATAGGAACATTTCCATAAATTATAATGAAGCATCGTTATATATGTATGGCATCATTTTGTATTGCCAAGAGCCAAAGGTGGAAAGACTCCAAATGACCATAGTTGGGGAAGAGATTTAAAGAAATGTAATGTACCTGTAGCATGATGTACTTTGGGGCATGCGGAATGGACTGCGGACACCTGCTACCAAACATGGGTAAACTTCTGACAATACTGTGCAAAGGGAAGGAAGCCACACTACAGGCCAGAATCACATGATTTCTTTCATAGGAAATGTCTGGAGTGTGCAAACCGTGGAGACACCAAGTAGACTCCTGGTGGCATAAGGTTAGCCTGGGGGTGCAGGGCAGTACACAGACTGGCTGCTGATGGGCACAGGGGTTTTGTTTTGGTGATGGCAAAAAGGCGTTAAATGCAGCTGCGGGAGCAGGCACTCCCCTGCGATATTAAAAGCCACAGGCTGTGTGCCTTAAATGTAGATGGTGTAACACATGAACTTATTGCAATAAAGCTGCGAGCACAGACAGTGCTGGCTCTGCCAAGGACCCCAAATCAGGAGGAAGGAAGTCAACCCAAGCTGCGGAAGGCTTGCGTTGCGTGCTTTCTCCTGTTTAGGAGTCTCTATGTCCAGAAAAAGCTGAGAGTAGGGACATTTGCTAAAAGGGAGCATAGTGACACTCATTCTACATCGACTAAGCACTGAATCTCCCCCCAAAATCCTCATGAGGTATGTGGAAGTGGGCAAAGCCTGGAGACTCTTGAGGGCAAGGACCAGGCTCTCCTCATCCCAGGGTCCGAGGACCTTCACCCTTATCTACTACACAGCATGTACTTAGTAATTTTTCACCTGAACCGACCTCAGTTTAGCACTGTTTTTCCAATTTTAGAGATGGTGCCATGAACTAAAAAACAATGACAAGTAAAGGCATAAATTTAGATACTAAAAACCTGCTTGTACCTCAATTTAAAAATATATCTTTAATTCCTTTTCCTTATTATTGATAGGGAAGGCTGGGTTTAGGTTTTATTTTTCAGATTTTTAAGAAATCAAGAAATTGTCTAGAGGAGTTTGTAAAACAAGGTGTGTGTGTTTATAGAGGGCAAAAGAGTCAGAAATTAGAATACAGCAGTTGGCTCGTGGGTGTTTACTAAACATCCAGGCACTCATCCAACATGGGAAAAAGGAGACTCAGGATTGCCAAATAAAGAGAATTCCTATCACATCTCAAATGTTTGGGTTTGAAGAATGCACAATCGTGCCTGCATGTCTTACTCAAAGGAGCTTGGTCACTCTTAATCCATTGGGTTTGTTATCAGGAAGGTGTTGGTCTCCTGTAAGACATCAGCTCTATCAAAATGCAGGAGACACTTGAGGGGGAATCTTCCTTTCACTGTCCTCAAAACAGATGTTTAAGTCATGTCACCATATGCCTCAGGCCAAACCCCCTCTTGATCTGGGTCAGCTCATGGGGCTCACTGAGGGACAGAAGAGGTAACCAGAAGCAGTAACTAGTCCTTCTTAAACTTAGAAACAGAAAACAAACAAACAAAGAAACCCCAGATAAGAGATCAGTGTTTAGAAGCCCAGAGGTCCAACTGGGTTTCTAAATGAAGAGCATTTGATGATGCCTTAATGTATGATTAGTAGTTGCTGAGTTTTGCCCACTAATAAAGACACTCTCTGGAGAAACTCTCCACCATGCCTTATCTGGTTTCAAGGATCTTAACTAACCTGGCGTCTCATATGTAAGAAGAATTTAGGGGGAGGGAGAGACAGTGAGAGGAGAAAGAGGCTCAGGGAGGTAGACCTTCAGGAGAGTAAATGGATGGACCCACGGAGGAGGTCGAGGACACACAGAGAGACCAAACAGGAAGAAAGTGACAAGGACACAGAACAAAGGGGCCAACACAAAATAGGGATGAGGAGAGAAGCAGAGGCTGAGAAGAAATGAAGCTTGATTCTTTTGTAAGTTGGGGCTCTTTGTTCTTTCTGCAGACATGTTAGCTCTAGGTTCCTACCTCAAGGCGTTAGCAGGGCCGGAGCCCGGAAAGGAGAGAAGTGCTAATCTTCAGTTTGAGGAACGGCTCTGGGAGAAGCAGGGACCCCAGGTCCTCACGGGAACACACTTACCCAGAGCTGAGCCCTGAGAGCAACTGTCTGACAAGTGGTTGCGGGAGGTTGTTTGCAGGCAATAGAAAATAAAGGCCACTAAAAACACCCATTAAAAATGGTAGGAATTGAACAGGTAAAGGGGACCGGCTACAGATGGAGAGGGAACGGCCCCTGAAGGCAAGGAACTGAGCTGAAATAACCGTCGTCACGGAGCGATGAGCAAACAGTCCCGTGGATCCAAGGGTGTAAGTGAGGGAGTCGGATGCTGCCCCCGGTCAGCTGCGGGGGCGTCTTGACAGGAACTGGCACCATCAGTGCGTTCATCAGTTTCGTTTGTAGATAAATGACAAATAGAACGACTGAGGGAGAATACTGGAGACCATGCTGGGTGCGTAGTATATGCTCAAAAAAGGAAGTTCTGGTTTTATTTATATATAAATTTAGATAAGCCAAGGCAAAATATTCAGATTAACTAATACTCTGCTTTAACAAGTAAAAATAATATCAAAGTACTGAAATTCACAAGAAGATTTTTCCATTGTTGTGTGGAGTTTACATTAAGAGAGAGTCTCCCCAAAGCTATAGAACTTCTTACACAGGCTGAATAAATCGATACAGTAATTCTTCAATTTGTGTATTGTTTAACACTTCCCAAATCTGATGCTATTTCCCTGGGTTGATAGATACCTTTTGGAAGAAAACAGGACAGGAATCAGAGGGTCATGTGAACAATTAAATAAAGTGATTGACGGAGAAATTGTCCTTAAAGTAATAAATTTAAGAAGTGACAAAAAGGAGATTAGACAGATTATTCTATCATTTTTGTTTGTTAAGATTTAATATTCTCATCTTCCTGTTAAGTACTGCTCTTTCCATTAAATCCTGCTACAGCTTGTTTCTAGAATGAAAAGTGGTAAAAGACTTCTATGCATATGAGTGGAAGGTTGTAGAACTTGAGTCTCCTGAGCACAGGTAATGCCAATTTGAAGAAAAGAATTTTTTCCCTGGTGAGATTCCCCATGTGATTGTGGGTGACTGCATTTATCTAAAATACAGTGAGAGGATTAAAGGAAGGCCGCCTCCCCATTCTATTGTAAAACTGCTGAAATTAAAATGGAAACAAGTAACTAGGATATTAGCCAAGATTTAGTCAAGACCAAACAAACATGCAGGGGAAAAAAAATTAAAAACTGTAGGATTCTGCTGGGGCCTAAGACTTACGGGTTCTAACTTAAAATTAATAGATGCCATTTACCTAGTTATTACTTACGGTGTAAACAACAGAAAGAAATAAATGTTTTTTTTTCTACATATGTTCAAATTCCCTTTGTGTTATGAGCAATGTGTCAAGAATATGGAATTATTTGATTATTTTTAAATCCTCATTTTCACATTTTTCAACGTTGTGAAATGTTGCTACACACAAAACCTGATTAAGAACAAACAAAAAGAGGGAAAAAGTGGGAAAGTTTTTGTTTTCCTTGTTGAAGCTTTAGAAATGACAAATCTGTGCTGGGATTTTCTTTACATGCCATGGTTTCGGTTCCTACAAAAGACAAACTGTTCTGTCAGATCACCGGTTCGGAGCACGTCTCAACGATGGGCTCACTGAATAGAAATCACATTGTCCTACTCCCCATAAAAGACACTTGTTTCTTCAGACGGGAATTACACCATAGAAATTGATTTAAATGGCGTTTAGCAGAAGAGCACTTCCACTGACAACTCTTAGAGGTCTTCATGGAAGAACAAAAAGGGGATACGCAATGTAGTGTGGTTTTTTTAGTGTTGTGGGGAAATTCAAATATTAAAAAGGACAGATCATCTACCAGTCGTGGTGCCTCTTGTCACCCATGTGTGTATTGATTAGCTGTTTCTGCAGAATAAATTACCCCAAGACGTATGTGGCAGGTTCAGACGACAAATATGGAATGGCTGACACCGCTCCCAAGGGTGAGGAATCTGCTTCTGGCTTGGGATCTCTCCTGAGGTTGTGGTCAAGATGAAGTCCTGGGCTGTGGGAATTTGAACATTTGGTTGAGGAGCCCCTTCCCATGTCTCTCCCTTCGCTGCGGGCGAGAATCTTCAGCTCCTCACCTCTCCACGGGCTGTCTGACAAGGCGGCCGACGGCCCCAAGGAGACCAGGTGGGAGAGAAGCCATAGGGTCTAGTCTCTAAGCCACGGCTCCCTTACTCTCCTGTTGCAGGCGGGTCACTAAGCCCAGGGAGCACTCAGCAGAGTTCACCAGGTCAGGGTGTGACGAGCAGGAGAGGGGGTCATTGGGCACCGTGGAAACTGTTCCAGCAGCCTAGAGGAATCAACCAGGATCCCTGAACCCAAGAAATAGCTTAACCATATTTAATTAACTTCCTAGTTCAAAAAAAAACATTGTTTGTTCTCATCAGTTTAATTTTTTCCAAATGTGAATTGTGTCCTATGAAAGCTCTGTTATTCCTGAACCAGAACGTTCACCTCGGAAGTAAACCTCAGACCTTCCCGTTTATGTAGATTTCTGCTATAAGTAAGCACCTAGTGAGAGAGCTGTAGCCTCATTCAACTTCACCTGGCAGAAAGACCCTTGATTTTAAGATAAACACTTTGTGAAGGAACATACTGCAGAAGATACAGACTGTCACAGATGGTGAGCACTCATGTCACTGGCATTTAGTGTTTCTTAGAGACTAGGATGGCCCAGAAGGGCTCTTGGAAGCACTTCATTTCTGTAATACGGATCAAGTGTCAATGAGTAGGTTTGAACTAAATTTCCTGGTAGTTCTGTTAAAATGGTGGTGTATGATATACAGGTTACAATTTTCCACTCTCCAGTCTCCTCTGTAAAATGGAAGTTGGTGACTTTGGTTAAATTAGATAATTATTCTAAGTGGCTGATACTTTCCTAGGAGCAGCAGTGAAATGTACGTACGCCCACGCTTCTGTTTTTATAGAACAAGAGTCATGTTATCTTAAAGCAGCAGTACTCAGGATTTTTTTGTGTTTTAGTTTCCAGGTTCCTTCACATTCTGAATGCCTTTTAAGGGCCCTAACAAACTTCTATTTGTGTGGATTCTATCAATTTTTACCATATTGGAAACTGAAATTGAGAATCTTACACTTTTTTTATTGATTGATTTGAAAATAACAATAAACACATTTTATGTTCGTAACGTGTTGGTTTTGCCATGAAATGAATTCTGATTTCACAGGTGCCCTGAGAACAGACATAAGTATGGGGATATAAAAGTCTTTTATCCAGACCACATAAAGAATTTTTACAATGCAACAAAAAATAGACAAACAACCCAATTTAAAAATGAGCAAAGGACATGAGTGGACATATCTCCAGAGATGATGTATAAAGAGCCCACGGGCACATGAAAAGATGTTCAACATCAGTAGTCGCTGGGGAAATGCAAATCAAAACCACAATGAAAGACCATGTCACACCCTGCTAGGATGGTTACAGTAATAATAATATAGGGTTTTCTTAATGAAAAGTAAGTGTTGGTAAGAATGTGGGCAAATTGGAACCCTTGTACATTGCCGATAGGAATTCCACTCCTAGTTACAAATTAAAAAAATGTACTCAAATAAATCTTGTTCACCAATGTTTAAGGCAGCACTATTCACAACAACAAAAATGGGGAAGCAACCCAAATGTCTGTCCATAACTGATTAGGTGAACAATGTTTAGTATCTGTACACAGTGGGATACTATCGTGTCATAAATAAGATTGAGGAATGGATGCCTGCAAATACATGCTATCTCAATAAATCCTTGAAAACATGCAACATAAAAGAAGTTGGCCACAAAGGACTGCATATTGTATGATTCTGTTTCTATGGAACATCCAAATTAATTAGATCTGCGAAGACAGAAAGCATATCGGTTATAGCTAGGATCTAACAGGAGAAGCAACTGGGGTGTAGCTATTTAATGGGTATGGGACATTTAATGGGTATGAACACATTTCAGAAACTGAGACAGGTGTTGGTTGTAGGACACTGTGAATTTTCTAAATATCACTGACTTGTAATTTCAAAATGGTTAATTTTGTTATGTGAATTTCACCTATATTGAAAAATAACAAGGAAAACACAAACCAAGATGAAACAATGAAATCAGCAAACTTGACAGATGGCTTTTTTAGGACTGTGTGCGCTGCCTGCTTTCCACTTGCTTCATTCCCAAACCTGCAGGAAGGGGAGTCTACGCTCTATAATCACTTCCTCATGCGCAAATCGAACCCTAATGTTCCACCAATGTCCTCTTTCTGCAATTCCAAAGGACTTGATCTCAAGCAGACAGAACTAGCTTCTTATTTCATCTCCTGAGCTTTTCTGACTTCTCTGGTTCACTGGACAACTTATGTGCTTTCAACCATTTTATAGATTAAGAGGAAATAAGGAATTATATGTACAAGTTTCAGTTAGGTTAAATAGTGATTATTCTCACAGAAGAAGGGAAGGTTATTTTTTGGCACTGGGATGAGTGAAGACTTACAGGAAAGGTGACATTTCATTAACTTAATAAATGAAAAGTGTGAATGCTCAGTCTCATTGTGACAAACATGGGGGGAAAGGGGGATAAGAAAAGGAAAAGAAGATAAAAGTGTATTTACATATGGGAAAGCCAGAGACCTAGGGAGAAGAACCATCTGACATTCACCATTTTAAAAAATAAGATTCAAATTGCATTTACTTCCTCATTCCAAAGGGTCAAATTATATTTTAAATGGCATAATAAAGGTTTTAAAATATCTTAAAATTCTTCGTATTTCCTCATGGATTCATGTGCCTTTTTTTTTTTAAAGTTGATGATACTGGCTTCAGGTGGTTGTTTTCAAGTTAGACGGGAATATATTACAGCTTCATCTAGTGCTCTCCTGTGGAGAACATCCTTTCCATTTTTCCTGTTCTGTATTTCAGAGTCACAGCGACTCTGGCAAGCCATGCACAAGAACTTAAATGATAACTTTGAACTTTGGCTCATGGGAGTAGGGGAAATTTCACCTCCTGCTATCAGAAAATGAGCCACACTGAATTCTTAACATTTAAAATATCCACATTATGCCATACATTTTGGTGGGTCCCAAAAGCTGGAATTTAAGTAGATTTTCACCTGGAGCTATAAATATTTTGCTGGATGATGAAATGTATACCAAGAAAGAAGTCGCTTCAATAACCTCACGTTGTGAAGGGGAAATCACTTAAGACGTCAGCAGGCAGAAGACACAACAATATGTGTTTCTTTCTTCGTGTCCTTTATTAAGACTAGAAAACAAGACGAAATTAAAAGATTTTGGAAGGAAGTAGGCTGAGGAATTGGAATCAGAGAGGCAGCATAGTAGCTCCCAGACGCCTTATACTAGTAGAAGCTTCAGCCTGCTAACCTCCGGATGGTATGAACAATCTGGTTGAGACTGATTGATAGTTGGTTTGCATATTTCCAACCACATCCCATATCCTTTTATGGAGCAATGACTGCTGTGAGGCCCATGGCTGACCCTCTGGGTGTTTGTATCAGTACAATGTGAGTCACCACTTCCCTCCAGGAGCTCACAGTCATCTTGGGAAACCTGCACATAAACACGATCTTATCATTTTGGCAGTCTTCCTCTAAAACCGATGTGTGTGTTTCCATGTTTTCCTATGATGCAGCCATTCCGTTTTGGGGTATATTTCCCAAGAAAACACTTGCATGAGCCCAGAGAGACGTGAAAAATATCCATAGTGGCTTCATATTTAACAGTGAACCACTGGCAACACCTGACACATTCCTTAACAAAGCAAAAGATGAATTAAATGAGGACACAATTGTAAAACAGAGTGTATGATAACACTTAAAATAATTTATATATTTATTTTTATGTGTATATATATTTACATATATGCTTAAGTGTATATATGTTTTTATATGCATATACCTATATGTGGATATTTATTTTTTGTATATTTATATGTGTTTATATGTATGTATTTAGTTGTATTTATGTTTTTATACATATATTTATACATATTTATACATATATGTTTATGCAGATATATACATATACAAATAGATTTTAGTAACATAAAATTTATTCTTTAAAAGATGCTCTTTTATGTAACTTCTGTAAATTCATAATATAAAAATAATATTTATGATTTTTAAATATCCATATATCGGGGTGCCTGGGTGGTTTGGATGGTTAGGTGTCTGATTCTTGATCTCAGCTCAGGTCTTGATCTCAGGGTAGGGAGTTCAAGCCCCATGCTGGGCTCCACACTGGTCCTGGACCCTACTTAAAAAAAAAAAATCCATGTATTTAAGTATTAAAATATGCGGAAGGTTACACATCAAGTTCATGATAGGGTTGCCTCTTTATGTAGTAAAGATTTCACTTATTCCATAATTATTTAATGAGATCTTGGGGGGAGGGCACTGAGGTCAGGAAAGCTCACACGGACCTTGTATGTGAGAGTGCAGATGTGGATGAACACTGGTGAGCAAAGATCAGTGTCAGATGGTGAAGAAAGGAGACAAGACTGGGTGCTCGAGGGAAAATGCAGGGCTGCGTGAGAGCGGGGACCTGGAAGAACAACTGGAAAGTGGCTTGAGAAGAGGGGCATCAGCCACGTTAAAACCTAGGACAGGAGCACAGCAGGCAGAGGGAGGAGCAGGCAGCAGGAGCTCAGGTAGGAGGTCGGCGTGGATTGGACATGAGGAACAGGGAGAAGGTGGGAGAGGAAGGCCAAGCCCAGGTCCTGGCGACTTTGTGGGCCAAGCCAACCAGGAAAGGTGGCTCCCTTCTGAAGTGCGACAGGAGGTGTGGGACACTCTTGACCAAAAGAATGATAGGACATAACTTGTGTTTTCAAGACTCATTCTGGCTGCTGCTTGAAGAAAACGTCGAATGGCAGTGGGATGCCTGTGGGGCTATGTCGGTTCAGCATCTGCCTTTGGCTTAGGTCATGATCTCAGGGTCCTGGGATCAAACCTGCTTAGCTGAGAGTCTGCTGGGAGTCTGCTTCTCCCTCTGCCACCCCCCCCTGCTCATGTTCTCTTTCTCTCTAATAAATAAAATTTTTTAAGAAAAAGAGGAAGGAAGGAAGGGAGGGAAGAAGGAAGGAAGGAAGGAAGAAAGGAAGGAAGGAAGGAAAGGAAAAGAGGGAGGGAGGAAGGAAGAAAATGAAAGACAGTGTTTAGCAGATTATTACAAAGTCCAAAATCCAGCAGATTATTACAAAGTGGTTGAACCTGAGGGACAGGGTTGAATCGGGAGAGAGGTGGATGGGCGTGGTATTTGGAAAACTGCAGGATAAACTGAATTAAGACAGGATGGCACTGTGCTTTCCAGAACCAGGCAGATGGATTGACTCTCCTGAATGCAAGCCAGCAGATTGACTGGAAGTGACCTCTGTTACTTTTGGACCAAAGCACTAAAAAGAGAAAAATTAGGAAAAACTCCTGGTTTCTGGCTTGGGTGAGAAGGTGTGTCCTGCTATACTGAGGACATGGCAGGAGAACTGGGTGTGGGGACATGGAAGTCAGGAATTCTCAGGCTATGTTAGGTCTGAGATGTTTACTACATATCCCTGTGTAGATAGGTATGTGGGTTGGATGTAGAAGTCAAGGTAACGAGAAAGAAGGAAGGGAGAGTCGTTGGGACACCAGTGATAACTGACATGCAGAGGTGGAGAAGAGCACCAGACAGTAGGGAGAATTTATAAATTTTCTAAAGGGGCCTAGGACCCAGACCTCCTTCTCCAACAGCTAACCATCAAGCAAATTGGACAAAAGAAGAGGAGCCATCAAAGGAGGTGGAGACAAGTGTCCCAGCAGCAAAGAGGACAGCCAGATGTTTGGGACATCACAGGAACCGGGAGGAGAAAGAATTCCAAGGGAGTGGTCTACTATGGCACAGAGCTGTGGAGGTTTGAAAAGATGAGACCGGTCACCCGCGGCAGGGGACCCAGGAGAAGGGGTTGCAGGGAGAATGTCGGATGGGGCAGTGGAGCGGCAACTGCTGGAAATTCTTTCAAGATTTTCACAAAGAATCAAGTAGGAAAATGAAGCAGTAGCTGCAGGGAAATGTTGCATTAAAGAATTTTTTAGAATCTAGTAGATACTGTGCGGGGTTACATTCTGTTAGCAATGATTCACAAAGATGGGGAACAAACGGTCATGGGGTAGAGGAGCTTGAAATGGAAACTCAAGCTCTCTCTACAGTGTTTTGCTTTTATTTACAAAGACACACTGCAAATTCGACAGAATGTTAAGGGTAAATGGTGGAAATAGCCATATTGGGTCCACATGACCCGTTTCTGTATTGTAGATATTTTCCCAAAGGGACAGCACATGTTTGCACACACATGTAATTAGGAGGTGAGGGTGGGTATTATCTTCTGTGATAGACCCAGCAAGTTGGATTGAGTTTTAAGAAAGTAGTTCACAACCGCATAAAGAATGTTTGGGTGAGGTTATGATATTTCTAGAGCTGCTAAGAGTTTCCCATTCTCTTCCTCTTCCTGAAACATAAAAGACTGTGCCCCCCAGAACCGGGCGGATTGGATTGACTCTCCTGAACAATTCAGGCCAACAGGTTATGACGGGAAGTGACCTCTGCCACTTCTGGACCAAGCACTGAAAAGCCGGAGAAGCTCCATGTATTATTCTTCTGTCAGAGGAAACCTGATGCATGTGAAAGGAGGGTGTCTTGAGAGCCCCTGGCAAAGCTGAGCTGCACAGGAAGACTGGTTGCCCTGGAGATTTGCTCAGAATCACAAAGAACTCTGCAGGGACAAAAAATGGACTTTCTTATGTTAAGCTACTGAGATTATGGTGATGTTTGTTATCAACCCAACATAATTAGCCTAAACCTTATGCCATGTGAATCAGCCTGTATCTACACCAGAGCGTAGCCTCTACCGCGTGCCACAGAAGGATGGCAGAGAAAGACGGCTATTACCCCATAAATTCAACTTCTTAATAATCTGCCTAGATGTTTATTTTTTTTTATCTCTTGACATTGTCTCTTCTCTGCCAAAATCATGTGGACTGAAGAGGCTTTTTCAGAATGTTGTGTGAAGAAACAAGAGTCTGTCAAGACTTGAGAGTCAAGCAGAAAGGTAATAGAATTTGTGTGATCCCGAGGCTTCTGCCAGTGGAATGGTCCTCAGTTATTATGGGTTGAATTGCATCTCCTAAAATTCCTGGGTTGAAGTCCTAACGCTTCTACTGCAGAACGTGACTGTACATGGCATGAGAACTGACTTGACGTCTGCACCCCGTGGTCACCGTAGCCTGAGAGACAGTGAGCTCAGTGTCCTGAAGCCGGGGAGCTTCTGCGCTCCTGGAGCAGGAGAGGCCATTCTTTCCCACTGCACTGAGCCTAGCCTGAGAGCAGATCAAAGACACGCAGGGCTTGGGGAAGCAGAGATGAGCAGAAGTACCCAAAGAACTGAGCCTTTTCTTGTGGGAAAATTGTGGGTGGGGCTCATGTCTCACAGTCCCATGCAGATCTGTATCTGTGTGAACTTGCACACGTCCTGGGCCTAAATCTCACATCCCATCAATGGCAGGAGTAAATTCCAATGAGCAGTAAGTAAGTCGTCAATGGAAGTTTCCAGCGACCCTACAAATGGAGACGTGGCTCCCAAGGCAGTTCTCCACACATAGAAAATTGATCTCTCCTGGGTAATATGTGTTCTTGCCGATTATAATTTTCATGCTCAGGTTATACATGAGACAAGCTATTTCAGGAGCTCTTAAATCCATGAAACCAATTCCTGTGGTTGCTCCGGAGGTAGAATCTATAGGCGGCTGATTCTACAGCTGCCAATTACTGGGCTAGAGGCTGACCCTTGGGTCCCACCTGCCATGTGTGTAACTCTAGCACCTGGAAAAGGGTGTCTGAGGGTAGCAAAAGCCCATCAGGTAAAATGAGTCACAACCATTTGTCTTAATACCTTATTTTCTCAATGATTTGTTTCTGGTTGCATGTCACCTACTGTTTTCTTATTTACCTAATGATTTTATTTAAAATATGTACATTATAATAATTTTACTATCTCATTGGCATAAGTTTAAATCATCTTAATTATAACATATTATTATAGCTCATTATCATTTGCTATATTTTCTTTTGTGCTCATTCTCGTTAAATAAAATAAAAATGTATGACTTAAAAATATACTTTCTGGAGCAGTTTCAGGTTCAAAGCAAAATTGAACACAAAGTACAGAGAATTATCATACACTCCCATCCCCATAAATGCACAACCTCCTTTATTATCGACATCCTGCCCCAGAGTGGTACTTTTGCTACAATCCATGAACCTACCATGAACCAACTATGCAAGGAACCAACTGTGTCAATAGTTGAGTGCATTTATGTGGGTCTGTTTCTGTACTCTGTATTCTGTTTTATTGATCTATTTCTACATCAATACCACACTGCCCTGAGTAGTAGTGTACCGTAATAGTAAGTCTTTAAATCAGGTAGTGTCAGTCTCCCAAACTGTTCTTCCCCTTCCAAACTGTGTTCATTATTCCAGGTCTCCGTATAAACTTTAGAATTTGTTTATCATTATCCACAGAATAAGCTGACACATTTTGACTGGGACCGTGTCGAATCCATAATCAAAGCTGGAAGAACTGACATTTTGACAATATGCCATATACATATAAATCCACTTAATCTTGGGGGTGATATCCCATCCTGTTCACAGGTCCAGCCATACATAGGCACAGAGTTACACGGGCATGCACACCAAGGGTGAGAACTTCTGGGCTATCTTAGGACTGTGGTCACCACACTGCTCTATATTATAGGAACTTAAAGGATATGGTCAATAAATGCAGTATGAGGTCCTTGATTGACCCCGGTTTGAACAAATCAGTTATAAGAAGATATCTGAGGGACAATAACTTAGTAAAGGTGATAGGAACTATTGCTAATTTTAGTGAAGTGATAATGATATTTCAGGTATCTTGAATTAAAAAATAAGAGTCCTATGTTGTAAAGTTGCAAGCTGACATATCTAGAAATAAAGTGCCATGATGTCTGTAATTTCCTTTAAAATAATTACCTCAAAGACAAGAATTAACGGAGACCATTATGGCAAAATATTAATGGTTGTTACAACCAGATGACAAATGATTTCTATGAGGTTTTCATTACAGAAAGAAAAAACAATAGAGAAGTGAGAAGAAACATCAGGGCCTTGGCACTGGTCTTTGGAAGTAGATATATGGAAGACAGAATTTTTTTAATAGCTTTTTATTTTAGAGACTTCTAGATTTGCAGTAAAGTTGTCAAGCTTCCCCCATGTTACCTCAGCCGACCAGCATTCACCACAACCAACATGAAGAGACTGGCATGGGCACGACACCTGGCATGATGTACTCACTAACCCACAAATTTATTTGAATTTCACCAGCTTATCTTTTTTTAAATTTCTTTTTAGTATTCTGGGACTCCATATTGCATTAAGAGTTGCTTAGAATTGTGGGGAACATCAAAGATTTTAGCATAATAAGAAATGATTGGAGAGGCCTGCTGGTTGCATGGAGCTTGCCTCCTCAGATGGAATAAGTGAAGAATGTAATTGATGGTCATCTGCTGGGTGATTACTAAAAACAATGCAAGGATAAGAGTTTAATAAGGTGAATGGTGACTTTATAAAGTAACATTGGAGATTGTTTATATTTGAACAAATAGACCAGAAGACCACAGGCCCACCACTACCAACGGCAACAGCAACAAGACAGAGAAAGGAAAACAAAACAAAACACCTTTCTGATTTAAAGTATTTGGCTTTTGTTTTGTCTTTTTTGTTTTTGTTTGTTTGTTTGTTTGTTTTTGGGTTTTGGTTTTGGCTTTCCTGTCACAAAAGATCAAGACGAATAAAATAGAAAATGTTACCTATTGTTGGAGTTTTTCAGTAAATATCTGTACTCAGCAAAACTAAAACTAAAACACAAGCAAGTGAGCCTTAGTTTTCTGCTTTCTGCAAGTCAGCTTAAATTTAATGAATGAAATCATTACTTTCAAAATTTGTAATGAACAAAATCAACAGATAAGTCTGGAAATTTCTCCATTAAAAGTTCTTTTTCAAGAACAATGCCTGAAGAATTAACATCTTTATTTCATTTGAAAAAAAAAGTATTCATACTGAATACAATATCATTACAGAGCTCTCATTTTACTGGTCCACGTAAGACCACATCTGCCTGTGGGGGAAGGGGTGGCTCCTTTAATCCTTTCCACATGTGGCTTTGACAATGGATCCTCGGGGGGTACATTTCTCAGCATTGATATAAATTATAATTCCTGTCAAAAGACTGACATACTGGTTGGTTTAGAAAGGCTTATTTTTGAATTCAAGATAGGCTTGGTAGGTTTTGACACAAGTCCCATCCCCATCCTCAGAGACTGTCATATTTGGAATCTGAGAGGTCCATCTTGCTAGAGATGTGGATTTAAAGCTTGCTGGCGTGAATTTGAAGCCTGATTGCTTTGCAGGTGCAGCAGCTTGACAAGGTGGAGTCGTCAACTGTCCTATAAAAAAGTCACATTGCTGTGGACAACACACAAACCTCACCTGCAGGCCTTGTGAACCTCAGGGTTAAGTAAAAGGAGACTGCATGTGGCTCTTACATTGTAGAAAACCAGCAGAAAGGCTTTTATTTTCAGGCCTGGCACTAAGATACTATTCTGTCAAGACTGGCATCTTTGTGAATTCCTAGTGTTTGTTTCCCCATTGTGATTCCATGTCCACATGACAAGCAAAAACTGGCATAATAATTAAAATTACAATACAAGAGAACTATTAGAGGGGTCTCCCCTATTCTCTGGAGAGTTAGATAAAATTTAATGAAATGCTCAATTCTATGTTCTGTGGAATCCCAGTACTTTTCTCCAAACTCATGAAATTTTCCAGATGATAGCAAATCTCATAATTTTCCTGGCTGAGAATTTCTGTTTCTTCATTTCATAGATCACTTTGTATCCATGATGCATATATATTAAGTCATAAATGAAACTAATTCCCTTCCTCAATTTCAACAATCAAGCTAATGAGGAAATAACAAGATTGTCATAGCAACGCTGGGCCACAAAACATGAAAATAAACAAGTGGACATCTTGGAAATGTAAAATGACATTGAAATGAAAACCAGGTAAACCTCAAAAGAGATGAGCAGAAAATTACCAGAATTAGTCAATTACAATAGAATTAATGATTTTAAAGTTTATTCTGAAAAAAAATTACCACTTATTCTGAAATGAAGTTTAATGTAATGTAACTAGAATAAGGACTATACTCTGAACACAGTACAGTGATATTAAGAAACAGAAAGTTAAATAAAAGAGTTTAAAAGAGATTGAAAATGTCACTCAAGATAGACCAATTAAGTTACTGGAGTTTGAAAAGTAGAGAATAGCAAAGAAAGGGGCATTATTTTATCTTGTCTGCCTAATTCCAAAACACAATCCATCAATTAATTTTGAAATAACTACATGCTCTGTTGTTCCTCAGTTCATTTTGCTCTTGAGCTGGCAATGAGATCTCCTCTGCATTTCCTTGTGATCTGTGCTATGTCTCTCTTTTCTTGTAGATTTCTGTCAGTAGAAGTTAAAAGGAAATAATGTTGCTCAAAGTGTGCTATACAAAAGATATCGCCAGAGGCTGTGATGAAACACAACAAATCCACGGTCAATCAAATTGGGGAAATCGGTCCACCTATGAAAGGCTATGGGAACTTCCACAGCAAAGAAACATGCCTGGCCTAATTGTAAGTCATGTTCTGAAATGACTTCATTTTGGAACTTCTTTTTCACTTGTAAAATTGAACGATGCCAGAACTTCCAGCTCTAACGGAGGAAGGAAGAAGGCCTGCCACTCCCTCCCCACAAAAGCAGCTATAAATGAGCAAAAGTAACAAAACAATTCTTTTGGATGTCTGGGAAATCAACCAAAGTCTTGAAACAATCTGAGAACTGTCCCTTCTCGGAACAGTGCTAAGTCTGGGGTCAGAAGAGAGGAATCGCAGGCGCTCTAGCGCGGGGCTCAGCGGGCGCAGACAGGCAGACATGAACTGGTGGGCGGTGGGAACCGCCAACTTCTCTCCCATGGTAAACAGAGCTGGCTGGCAGAAAGAAAGGTCTCCAGTTAGCCACAAATACAGCAGATCCCGAGGTTGTCTTCAGGCACAGAGAAAAGGGGAATGAGCAAGCACAATGTATAAGCCAGGCTTGAAAAAGGCCCGAACCTTGAACTTGCTCTTCCAAACCCACAGACACTGGCAGAGATAAATACCTCATGGGCTTGAGGTCTTGGAGCACAATCTGCTCTAGCTTCGGATTAAGCAATGCGGATACAGGGAAGTCAGAATTGTAAATTAAGAATATAAAAATTTTTTGAGCAGAGACATCAGCTTCTGCACGCCACAGAACTTACAGAGTCTGTCAAGACAGGATAATAAACAGAGAAACCAGCAAGTGAACAAAACCAATAATAACAGCAACCGAAGAGGAAAGTCAGAGTCCAACTCTGATACGTTATGTAAACTGTTCAGTTTTTAACCAAAACTAGGAGACGTGGAAAGAAAGAGGGATCCATGGCCCGTGCTCGAAATGAAAGGGAACAAATCTGTTCATATATGCCCAGATGTTATACTTGTAGGAGAGACTTAAAGCAGCCAAGACAAGTATGTTCAAACAAATGAAGAAAACTGGACATAAGGAATTATAGTATGAAAATAATCTCTGTTTCAATAAACCAGTAGAGAGTCTAAAAGGGATACAATTTATTTGTTACAAAAATGATCTAAGGGAATTTCTGCAGTTGGATAAGAATAATAACTGAAATGAAAAAAATCACCTAAGGGGCTCAACATCAAATCAAGATAGCAGAAAGAAAAGCAGGGAAATAGCATCTAGATAAACAACAATTAGCTTATCTACAGAACATGGGAAATGACAGAATAAATCCTAACAGGAGAGACCCACAGGAAACCACTGAGTACACCGACCTGTCATACAAGTCTCAAAGGAGAGAACAGAGAAGAAATGTAGAAAACATATTCCACGAATGAGTGGCTAACAACATACCAAGAAACTCAACAAATTCCACAGAAAATAAATATAAAGAGATCCACACCTAGGCACATCATAGTCAAAGATACAGTCAAAGTTAAAGAGAAAATCATAGAAGCAGAAGAGAAAGGAAAAAGAAAGAAAGAAAGAAAGAAAGAGAAAAAGACTAATGACTTGTCACATATAGATAAGTATCGATGGGATTCATCATGGCTGATGGACATCTAACCAGATACAACGTAAGGCAGAGAATATTGGAATGCCATATCCAAAGTGCTGGGGGACAAGTGGGATAGTCCACCAAGAATTCTATTTCCAGAAAAAGGATCCTTCAAAACCAAAAGTGAAATAGAGATATTTCCAGATAATGGAGTGAAAGAGTTTATTGCGAGCAAAAAGGACATACTGGAAATATTAAAGAAGACTTGTTGTCTGGGAAAAAAAATTATATCAGATGGCAACTTGAAGCCACAGGAAGAAAAAAAAAGCCATGAGAATGGTAAATGTGTGGGTTAGTATAAATATTCTATAAGCGATGTTTTTCTCATTTCTTCTCTTAACTATGTTAAAAAGCATGAGATTGTACAAGTGATAATAATAACAGTATTATTAGACTTACACAAAAATGGAATATATATGGCAATGATAGCACAGAGGTGGGCATGCAAATGCATCTATACTAGAGGAAAAGTTTCTATATTTTGTCAAAATTAAGTTCTTGCTAATCTGACCTAGGTTGTGAAAATTGGGAAATATTGTAATCCCTATAGTAACCACTAAAAACAAAAACAAACAAACAAACAAACAAAACCCTCAAAAACATAGTTAAGAATCAACATAGTCTTTAAAATGCCGCAGTGAAATAAATTTATCACAAATGGTAGCGGCGAGCGGAAAGACAGAGGATCAAAAGACAGGATGTTTTCTGACTGCAACAGAATCAGAAATTGACGGCAAAAAGAAAGCTGGTAAACCTAAACATATGTGGAAACTAAAGAACTCACTTCTAAATGACCATTCAAAAAATTTCACAAGAGAGTTTGGAAAAGATCTTAAACTGAATGAAAGTAAAAAACATGACCTATCCTAATTTATGGGGTACAGTTTCTGCAGGGTTGAGAGAAAAACCTATGTATGTAAATGCTAATGTTAGGGAAACAGTAAGGCTCAAGTCAACCACCTAAGCTTCCCCTCAAGAAACTGGAAAAATATGTAATAAAAAGTCTGACTGTTTGATGTTCGACTACTGATAACACTTATATCTCACCATCCCAGTTCCTCCTCTGCCTGCCATCTGGACAAGCTGGTAAGAAAGTCCCCGTGCTCCTTCCTTTGTGCCCATGGGGAGTTGAAATACACCTGAACATCCACACCCAAGCCCCAGACCCTAAGCACTGTCAGGACTGCAGGCCAGTCTTCTCTTCCTGGTTTTCTCCAGCAATTCTCATTCCTGCCAGGGAGCCTCCTTTCCTTCTGAGAAAGCTTCATTATGCTGGTAATAGACATTTCACCTCCTCGTGGTGGATGCCTGTGGCATCATCAGTTTTGACATCCAGACCAAATTTGGGGTGCACAGAAAATAAAACGGAGTTCCGTTGAGGGAAGGAATCCAGTTAGTAGGACACAGTCAACCTGGATGAGGAGGAACCAGAGGTCACTCTGGGAGGATGGCAGTGTGTCTGGGGCCACAAAGTAGCACAGAATCTCAGACAGAGAGGACCCAGGGGTTCACAGGAAGTGCTGAATGTGGCATTTTACCTGACCTCCTCTACTGGGCAGGAGGGAAACTCACAACCACCAAGAGAAGTTCCTAAAATTTGGCTTATCTTAACAGATTTATTCTTATGTTACTGTAGCTTAAGAAATTTAAGCAATGCAAAGGTACATTTGTTGTTTTGTTTTTGTTTTTGTTTTTTTCCCAGTGTTCCAAGATTCATTGTTTATGCACCACACCCAGTGCTCCATGCAATATGTGCCCTCCTTAATACCCACCACCAGGCTCACCCACCCCCACCCTTCTCCCTTCCAAAACCCTCAGTTTGTTTCTCAGAGTCCACAGTCTCTCATGGTCCATGTCCCTCTCCAATTTACGCCAATTCACTTTTCCTTTCCTTCTCCCAATGTCCTCGGTGCTATTCCTTATGCTCCACAAGTAAGTGAAACCTTATGATAATTAACTTTCTCTGAGGGACTTATTTCACTCAACATAATCTCCTCCAGTCCCATCTATGTTGATACAAAAGTTGAGTATTCATCATATCTGATAGAGACATAATACTCCATTGTATATATGGACCATATCTTCCTTATCCATTCATCTGTTGAAGGGCATCTTGGCTCTTTCCACAGTTTGGTTATGGTGGCCATTGCTGCTATGAATACTGGGGTACAGATGGCCCTTCTTTTCACTACATCTGTATCTAGATGTGCAGATATCCAGAAGTGCAATTGCAGGTTCATAGGGTAGCTCTATTTTTAATTTTTTGAGGAACCTCCACATTGTTTTCCAAAGTGGCTGCACCAACTTGCATTCCCACCGACAGTGTAAGAGGGTTCCCCTTTCCCAGCATCCTCTCCAACACATGTTGTTTCCTGCCCTGTTCATTTTGGCCATTCTAACTGGTATAAAGTAGTATCTCAATGTGGTTTTGATTTGAATCTCCCTGATGGCTAATATGATGAACATTTTTTCATGTGTCTGTTCGCCATTTGTATGTCTTTTTGGAGCAGTGTCTGTTCATGTCTTCTGCCCATTTTTTGATATGATTATCTGTTTTTTGGGTGTGGAGTTTTAGGAGTTCTTTATAGATCTTGGATACCAGCCCTTCGTCTGTAATGTTATTTGTGAATATCTTCTGCCATTCTGTGGGTTGCCTCTTCATTTTGTTGACTGTTTCCTTTGCTTTGCAGAAGCTTTTGATCTTGATGAAGTCCCAAAAGTTCATTTTCACTTTTGTTTCCTTTGCCTTTGGAGATCTTTGAAAGAAGTTGCTGTGGTCAGTGTCAAAGAAGTTACTGCCTATGTTCTCCTCTAGGATTTTGATAGATTACTGCCTCATGTTGAAGTCTTTTATCCATTTTGAGTTTATCTCTGTGTGTGGTGTAAAAGAGTGGTCAAGTTTCATCCTTCTATACATAGCTGTCCAGTTTTCCCAGCACCATTTATTGAAGAGACTGTATTTTTTCCACTGTATATTTTTTCCTCCTTTGTCAAAGATTATTTGACCACAGAGTTGGGGTTCCATATCTGAGCTCTTTACTCTGCTCCACTGGTCTATGTGTCTGTTTTTGTGCCAGTACCATGCTGTCTTAGTGATCACAGCTTTGTAGTAAAGTTTGAAATCAGGTAACATGATGCTTCCAGCTTTGTTTTTCTTTTTCAACATTTCCTTAATGATTCAGGGTCTTTTCTGGTTTCATATAAATTTTAGGATTGTTTGTTCCAGCACTTTGAAAAATGCCGGTGGAATTTTGATCCAGATGCCATTGAAAGTATAGATTGCTCTGGGCAGTATAGACATTTTAACAATGTTTATTCTTCCAATCCATGAGAATGGAATGGTCTTCCATCTTATTGTGTCTTCAATTTCTTTCATGAGTGTTCTGTAGTTCCTCGAGTACAGATCCTTTACCTCTTCGGTTAGGTTTATTCCCAGGTATCTTATGGATTTTGGTGCTCTAGTAAATGGAATCAATTCTCTAATTTCCCTTTCTATATTTTCATTGTTAGTGTATAAGAAAGCAACTGATTTCTGTGCATTGATTTCTGTATCCTGCCACATTACTGAATTGCTGTATGAGTTCTAGTAGTTTGGGGGTGGAGTCTTTTGGGTTCACCATATAAAGTATCATGCCATCTGTGAAGAGAGAATTTGACTTCTTCTTTGCCAATTTGAATACCTTTTATTTCTTTTTGTTGTCTGATTGCTGTTGCTAGGACTTCTAGTACTATGTTGAACAACAGTGGTGAGAGTGGGCATCCTTGTCGTGTTCCCGATCTCAATGGGAAGGCTGTCTGTTTTTCCCCATTGAGAATGATATTCACTGTGGGTTTTTCATACATAGACTTTATGACATTGAGGAATATTCCCTCTATCCCTGTACTTTGAAGAGTTTTAATCAGGAAAGGATGCTGTATTTTGTTAAGTACTTTTTCCTGCATTAACTGAGAGGACCATGTGGTTCTTCTCTCTTCTTTTATTGATTTGTTCTGTCACATTGATTGATTTGTGAATGTTGAACCACACTTGCATCCCAGGGATAAATCCCACCTAGTCGTGGTAGATAATCTTTTTAATGTATTGCTGGATCCTATTAGCTAGGATCTTTTTGAGAATCTTGGCATCCATATTCCTCAGGATATTGGTCTGAAATTCTCCTTTTTTGATGGGGCTTTGCCTGGTTTGGGAATCAAGGTAATGTTGGCTTCATAGAAAGAGTCTGGAAGTTCTCCTTCTGTTTCTATTTTTTTAAACAGCTTCAGGAGAATAGATAGTATTTCTTCTTTGGCTGTTGGTAGAATTTCTCATGGAATCTGTCAGGTCTTAGACTCTTGTTTTTGGGAGGTTTTTGATCACTGCTTCAATCTCGTTACTAGATATTGGTCTCTTCAGGTTGTTGATTTCTTCCTGTTTCAGTCTTGGAAGTTTATAAGTTTCCAGGAATGCATCCATTTCTTCTAGGTTGTTTAACTTATTGGCATATAACTGTTGATAATAATTTCTGATGATTGTTTCCATTTCCTTAGTGTTAGTCGTTATCTCTCCCCTTTCATTCATAATTTTATTAATTTGGGTTCTCTCTCTTTTCTTTTGGATTAATTTGGTCAGTGGTTTATTTACTTTATTAATTCTTTCAAAGAACCAGCTTCAGTTTCATTGATATATTCTACTATATTTCTAGTTTCTAACTCACTGATCTCTCCTAAAATCTTAATTATTTCCCTCCTTGTGCATGGGGTTGGCTTAATTTGCTATTGATTTTCCAGTTCTTTAAGGTGTAAAGAGAGTTGGTGTATTCTGGATTTTTCAATTTTTTTTTTGAATGAGGCTTGGATGGCTATGTATTTCCTCCTTAAGACCACCTTTGCTATATCCCATAGGTTTTGGACCAAGGTATCTTCATTCTCATTGGTTTCCAGGAATTGTTTAAGTTCTTTGATTTCCTGGTTGATCCAAACATTCTTGAGCAGGATGGTCTTTAGCTTCCAAGTGTTTGAATTCCTCCCAAACTTTTTCTTGTGGTGAGTTCCAGTTTCAAAACATTGTGGTCTGAGAATATGCAGGGAATAATCACAATCTTTTGGTATCAGTTGACACCTGATTTGTGACGGATTATGTGGTCTATTCTGGAGAAAATTCTGTGTGAACTTGAGAAGAATGAGTATTCTGTTGTTTTAGGGTAGAATGTTCTGTATATATCTATATAGTCCACCTGGTCCAATGTGTCATTCAAAGCTCTTGTTTTTTTGTTGATTTTCTGTTTAGATGATCTGTCTATTACTGAGAGTGGTGTGTTAAAATCCCCTACAATTAATGTATTCATATCAATATGACTCTTTATTTTGATTAACAGTTGGCTTATGTAGTTGGCTGCTTCCACATTGGGTGCATAAATGTTTATAATTGTTGGACCTTCTTGATGGATAGACTCTTCAAGAATGATGTAGTGTCCTTCTGTATCACTGTCTACAGTCCTTAGCTTGAAATCTAATTCATCTGATATAAGAATTGCTACCCCAGCTTTCTTTTGAGGCCCATTGCCATGAAAGATGGTTCTCCATCCCTTCACTTTCAGTCTGGATGTATCTTTAGGTTCCAAATGTGTCTCTTGTACACAGCATATGGATAAGTCCTGTCATTTTATCCAGTCTGCAACCCTGTGCTCTTTTATGGGACCATTTAGGCCGTTCACATTGAGAGTGATTATTGAAAGATAAGTTTTTATTGACATCATGTTGCCTGTGAAGTCCTTGTTTCTATAGATTGTCTCTGTAAATTTCTGTTCTATGTCACTCTTGGGTTTGTTCTTCTTTTACAGAACCCCACTTAATATTTCTTGTAGTGCCAGCTTGGTGGTCACATAACCTTTTGAACTTTGCCAGTCTGGGAAGCTCTTTATCTCTCCATCCATTCTGAATGACAGCCTTGCTGGATAAAGTATTCTTGGCTACCTGTTCTTCTCATTTAGTGTCCTGAATATGTCTTTCTAGCCCTTTCTGGCTTGCCAGGTTTCTGTGGACAGGTCTGATGTTATTCTGATGGTCCTTCCTCTGTACATAAGGAATCTCTTCCCCCCCAGCTGCCCTTAAGACATCCTCTCTGACTTTATGTCTCATGAATTTCACAATTGTATGCCTGGTGGTATTTCTAGACTTGTTGATCTTGGGGGGTGTCTTTTCTGCCTCTAAGGACATAAACACCTGTTCCAGTCCCCAGATTGAGGAAATTTTCATCCAGTGTTTGTTCAACTATATCTTCTAGTCTTCTCACTCTCTCCACCCCTTTGGGGATCCCAATAGTTCTAACATTGGAACATTTCATGGCATAATTTATTTCCCTAATTCTATATTCATGGCTTCTAAGCTGTTCGTTCCAGACCTCCTTCTGATCTTTCTTTCCTATCAGTTTTTCTTCTAGATCACTAATTCGATCTTCTGCCTCGGTTACCCTAGCTGTTGGAGTATTTAGATTAGATTGGATCTCATTGATAGCACTTTTAAGTTCTGCCAGATCAGCTCTCACTTCTGTCCTCAGAGATTCTATGTTGCCACTAATGGTCTTCTCCAACCGAGCCATTGCCTGGATAATTGTCACCCTGATTTCCATTTCTGACACATTGTTTAGGTACGTATCCAATAGTTCTGTGGCAGAGGGCACAGTCTCTGAATTTTTCCTCTGTTGGGTGTTCATTCTCCTAGTCATTTTGGTGAGATGTCCTTGAGGGGGTATATAGCTGAATGTATCAACCACGATCTAGGCAAGATGAACCCTGGAAAGTTCCAGAGCAATCGGAAATCACCACCAAAAAGAAAGAAGAAAGTAAAAAGGGAGAGAAAAGTAGTAAAAAAAGAAAAAACCCATCCAAAATGAGCTCCAAAAGTAAGATTTATAAGATAAACAAAATGAACAAACAAAAAGACTGACAAAAGTAAAAGAAGAAAAAAGAAAAACCCAGCCAAAATGAACCCCGAGAATAAGATTTATATAGTACAAAAAAAAAAAAAATACACAGAAACACTGATAGAAGGATAAGATGGGAAGATGGTTATAAACTCTTGATGTGGGTGAGGAAGGTTATTTCAGTTCTTCCTGGGTGTATCTTGTTATCCTTGTTAAAGGACTCAACATTCCAGAGATATAGGGAAATTAAAACTGTTTTATATATAGGGGTAGTATTAAATAGGGGAAAAGGATTACCTTGAAGCTTTTATCTATCTATCTATATCTATATATATATATATATAAAGAAACATAAGTTTATGTATGAAAAAATTCAAGTTAAAAAGTTATGTAATATATTGTATTAAACATCTAGTTGTAATGGTAAATAGGTTAAAAAAATAAAATAAGAATCGTGAGAAAGAATTTTTTTTAAAGATTTTATTTATTTATTCAACAGACAGAGATCACAATTAGGTAGAGAGGCAGGGAGAGAGAGGGGGGAAGCAGGCTCCCCACTGAGCAGAGAGTCAGATGCAGGGCTCAATTCCAGGACCCTGAGATCATGACCTGAGCTGAAGGCAGAGGCTTAACCTACTGAGCCACTCAGGTGCCTCCGTGATAACAAATTAAAAAAAAAAAAAGTTGTATCTATGAAATATACAGGTTTGGGGGCAATACTGGGAGCTTAATATATTGTTTTCCCCTGATGTTGGGGTTTAACAGTTTTATGGGGACCCTATGGTGGTTGTCCTCTGGGTTTTTGGGCTTGTGTTCTGGGGGAGGGGCTTGCTGCATTGTTTTCCAATCAATCTTGCTAGGGCTGAGTCACCCTGCCCCCTATCAAGGGGCTGGGCTCTGTGGAAACCAGTTTTTCAGGCTTTGTTCTCTGGAGGTTTTTGTTCTTTGGCAGCTTTTTGCTAGTAAAACTAGATTTGCGTGACCCGGATCTGTGTCAAAGTTGGACACATTCTATCTAGTTTGTCTCTTGTCCTAGAGAAGCTTTTAAAGATGGTCCCTCATGGAACCTACTTCTTCCAAAGTGAGGTGACTGCTCTTTGGTGAATCCTTTCTTTTCTTTCTTTCTTTTTCTTTCTTTCTTTTATTCTTTCTTTTTTAAGATTTTTATTTATTTGACACAGAGAGATAGAGAGAGAGAGAGGGAACACAAGAAGGAGGAGTGGGAGATGGAGAAGTAGGCTTCCTACAGAGCAGGGAGCCCAATGCAGGACTCAATCCCAGGACCCTGGGATCATGATCTGAGCTTAAGGCAGACACTCAGCTGACTGAGTCACCCATGGCCCCCCAGGGAATCCTTTCTGACAGTTTCATCTCAGCTGTGAATATCTGGGTAATTGTGTAGCTTGGAAAGAGGTGCCTGTGGTAACCCAGATTGCTGTGGATCATCACTGTTCTTTGCCACTTTGTCTCTCCCCTGCATCCCTGCATGGTTGTGGGACCTATTGGGGGGAATAAGTCATCAGACACCTCCACTGAGAGAGTTTATTGAAGCCACAAGAATTATTTTATATTCACAATCATTGATCATGTTTTCCAAGCAGATGTTTAGTGAAAATGGTCACCTTTTAAATGCATGATGAATGTGCAAATATGTTTACAGCAACATTTAGGTAAAAAAATGAGGTCATGATTTATTTCAGATGCTAGGCAGTTGTCAAACAGTATTAATGTCTGCAAATCAATAGATGAGCACAGAAGAATTACAGCGAGGTCTGTGACACAAGCATAATGGAGTCCATCTTTCATCAACTTAACCAAATTCCTCCTGTTCCTAATGCCTCTTCCCATAGGATGAATGGGCTTTGCTGAGGCGTGTGCACAAGCCATCTCCTACTAACAGCTACTGAGGGCTGTGTGCTGACAGGGAACAGCCAGATGGTTATTAGAGAAGCCCCTTGCATGAATGACAACTCTACACAGAGGTGACAAGACATAAGCAGACTTCTCATCTAAGTTTTAGAACATTGGAGGAAACTGAGAGCTTACAGATAATGCAGACCAAGGCACTTAGTTCATGTTTGACTCAGTGATGAACTAGGGAAAGCCAAGCCCAAGCTCAGTGAGGAGGAGCCAGGAAAGCTAGCAGAGACCTCTGGGAAAGCCTTGAGCAGTATGGCCATGCTATGAGACAGCTTCGGGGAGTCAGAGCAGACAGAGCCTCAGGGGAGCACACCAGGCTCTGCATTGAGCCCCACTCCCTGGGCTCGACCAGGGTGGTTGGAGGGACCTTTTACCTTGGACAATTTGCAAGCCAGCCTCAAGGGGACCCTGACCTCCGTCATCCAGCAGGAAAAGGTGAGCCCATTCTGTTAGAGATGACAGACCTGCAAGAGGCTCACCTAAGGTTTCTCTTCTGTGAAACCTAAACACCAGCCCACTCCAGGAAGATTCCAGCTGCCCAGCTGCCCAGTGACATTCTCCAAGGGACAACACTCAGGAGTCTGCGGGTAGAACCCTGTTTGATTCTTCTGTCCCTGTACTTAAAGCATCATGAGATTTACTGGTGATCCAGAAGACAAACATAACCATTTGGCTGAATTTCTTAACTTAAAAAATGAATCCCCGAAGTTGCTTATCAAGGCAGATTACATATTAGTCACTATAAGGAATTTAACAGATATGCAGGGTACTCAAAACTCCCAAGGCCCAGAAGCTAAATCAAGATATAATGAAGAAGATCAGGAGAATATCAACATCTGAAACCATATGTTTTCATGTAAAAAGAAGCAAAGCCTAGGGAAATGAAAGCTAGAGGGAGAGATGCAGAAAGCAAAAGAAGAGAAAACCCAACTTTATATTTTGTGTGTGAGAGTGATGAAAATCTCTCTCTGCCACTCAGAGACAAAGAAAATAGTAAAACATTCTTAACTTGGCAAACTGAACAAACCATAAATCACTCATTCAAGAATCCTACCCAAATTAGTGAGGTATAGTTTAAGGGAACATTCACAAATTATTTTCTAATTCTAAACATTCACTAATTATTTTCTAGGTGAAAATTTAGCTGTGATTAAATCCAGTTTCTAATGCATGATGAATTATCATGCTGTAAAATACCATGACTTCTAAAATCACTTTTCCTTCATAAAATTGGAGGTTCACAACCTTAAAAATTAATCTAGGACAGCTCATTGGAAAATGGAACACAGAATGTAAGATAAATGAGTATAACACAACAGGTTTATTCACTGAAGTTAAACAATCAGGAGAGAAGTGAACATAATTTGATGTCACTGAGGAAACAACAAAAAATTTGTTTTCTAAAAAAAAAAAATTAAGATGTTTATGACTCTGTACCAGAGAAAGAGAAATAGTATCTAATGAGATTTTTTCTTTTAGAAGAAATTTCCAAACCACAGTTTATTCTTAAATGTACTATTTACAATCTAATCTAAGCTTCTGGTAAAATGCTTTTGTTCTTTTTTTCCCAATAATAAGCCATCATTTATTAAAATAAAGTAAAATGGAATGAAAACATATAATTTTTAGTATTTATAATATTTTGATAGAGTTAATGGTGGAGATTCTGAATTTATAGACACTCATGAAAGTCTTCTCTTTAGATTTTGACTGTATGACTTCTTAGTTAGCCTGGCTGGAGGCTTGTGTGTTTTATTGATCTTTTCAAAGAATCAGCTTTTGGTTTTGTTGATTTTCTCTGTTGATTTCTTACTTTCAATTTCACTGATTTCTGCTCTAATTTTTATTGTTCCTTTACTCCTCCTTACTTTGTATTTAATTTACTCTTCTTTTTCTAGTTGATTCAGGTGAAAATTTAGATCATTGATTTTTAGATATTAGGTCTAAATATAGATCTATGGAGGTGGAGGTTCTTAGATCTTAGATCTTTCTTCTTTTCTGGCACACTCAGTGAATGCTATACATCTCCTTTGAAGCACAGCTTTGGCTGTACCTTGAAGACTTTGATGAGTTATGGTTTCATTTTTACTTCATTGAAAATTTTTAAAAATTTCTCTTGAGACGTCTCCTTCACCCATGTGGTATTTAGAAGTGTGTTGTTGGGGGCGCCTGGGTGGCTCAGTGGGTTAAAGCCTCTGCCTTTCGCTCGGGTCATGATCCCAGGGTCCTGGGATCAAGCCCCACATCGGGCTCTCTGCTCAGCGGGGAGCCTGCTTCCTCCTCTCTCTCTGCCTACTTGTGATTTGTGTCTGTCAAATAAATAAATAAAATCTTTAAGAAAAAAAAAAAGAAGTGTGTTGTTGAATCTTCAGGTATTTTGAGATTTTCCAGCTATTGATTTCTACTCTAATTTCAGTATGGTCTGAGAACAGACATTGTATAATTCCCCCCACCCTTTTTTTAATCTGTTAAGGTCTGTTTTATAGCCCATGATGTGGTCTATTTTGGTGACTCTTCCAAGAGAGCTTGACAGTGATGGGTGCTCTGCTGGTGTTGGATGAAGTGGTCTATAGCTGTCCATTATGTGTGGTTGGTGGAAGATGCTGATGAGTTCAACCTTGTTCTTAACTGCTTCTCTGCCTGCTGACACACCCATTTCTAACTGACAAGGGTTGGTGTCTCCAACTGTAATAAGTCCACTGATTTATCTTATTCTTCTTATGGTTCTATCAGTTTTTATCTCATATGTTTAAATGCTCTAAAACATACTTTATCATTATGTAATATTTCTCTTTATTTGTTTTACATTTATAATCTCTACACCCAGTGTGGGGTTTGAACTCATGACCCTGAGATTAAGAGTCACATGTTTTCCTGACTGAGCCAGCCAAGTGCCCCAGTGCTTTTCTTTATCCCCGGTAACCTTTCATTGTCCTGAAGTGCTCTGTCTGAAACCAATAGAGCCACTTCTGCTTTTTTTTTTAAATTAAGGTTAGCATGGTATATTTATCTTCACCTTTCTACTTTTAATCTATATGTGTCTTTATATTTAAAGTGGGTTTCTTCTAGACAACATATAATTGGGCTTTGTTTTTTGATCTACTGATGGTCTGTGCCTCTTAATTATTGATACAGTTGGATTACTATCTATTGTATTTGCTACTATTTTCTACTTGTTGTCTTTCTTTGTTCCTGGTTTTGTTTTCCACTCATTTTGTACATGGTGTGACTTAAACATTTAATATGATTCCATTTTCTCTCCTTTTTTAATGTATCCATTATACTTATACCTCTCCTTTTTTACTAATAGACTTTTATTCAATCACTTTTATTTCTTATTTTTATTTTTTTTACTTTAATCATTTTTACTTGGCTTTGTTATATTTGTGCCTTTTATTGTAAAACCACCATAGATGTCTTTTGGAATTAAGCAGATATAAACAATTTTAAATGTAGAGGCAAAATCAGCTTAACATATCTATTGCATCTAAGAAAATGAAAAGTCAGCTCTTTTAATCCAGAGAGAAATAAGAAGATAGAAATTACATTTAAAATTAAAAACACATTTTAAAAATGTAAATATCAAGTCTGGTTTTACAATTGTATCTTGACTTTATTTGGTTTATGTTATCTGGGACATTGACCTCATGATTCAGGGGAAAGAGAAGAGCCAGGGAGAGGGATCTCTAAACACCATGGAGGAGAGAGTAACTGAGAGTGTCAACATGTTCAAATCACCATAAAATTCAGGGCTAAAAATATGGCACTGGATTGGGAAAATGGTGGGCCACTCATTGGCTTGTAGAGAAATTGGATGTTGTTCCCATAGAGACAAGGTGTGTCCTGTTGGAACCTTTGCTGGGGCTCCGATTTCTTGGAAGAAGTGCAGAGTAAGCACCATTTGTCTTAATTATACCCATGCTATTCAAGCATTTCCCACTCCCCATGAACTTGGATCGTATTTATAAAATGCTATAATTAGTACCAAAGTAAAATATATGTGAGATTTTCCAACTACTATGCACAACTTTGAAAGACTTTGATGCTTGATGCATTTAAATAAGATATGCAAAGACTTATTCTATTTAGTTGGATTATTTAATAAACCATGAAACTCACAGGATTTTTTCCTTAAAATTGGAAGTAAGTTTGGAAAATGGATGTTTTGTGGAAAAGCACTAAAGCTTGCATTTCGCCTGAGCCACAAACTCAAGGGATTATCTCATCTTAAAAGAACTCAGCTGAAAAAAAGAAAAATCCAAGACACTAAAAACATGGATAAGGTCAGAAGTAGCATCTTCTGAATGCAGAATTCAGCAGATAATGTAGACGTGAGGAATGCGGTAAAATTAAATGAAAAATCTAGAAATACATTATTTTGACATTTTGCTTCCCCAACAGAGACTTGGGGAATAGTGTCAGCATTTGGATTTCTAGTAGGTGTGTGTCCAAAATCTTCAATATATGCATCAGGGAAATGAGGGGTGAGGGTGGGGGAGGAATATCAAGGGCTTCCAATTCAATTAAAAGGATTGTAATATTTATCTCTACTCTCTCATCAAGTCTTTTTTAAAGGACACTAAATGGATTTATGAAAGACATGTACCCACAGGACTGTAGTAAAATAGAGAAGATAACAGCAAAATAATTTTGCAAGTGAGCAATAAACCCAAAGAAACGAACCCCAGGCTGGGAGATGGAAAGCTGAGGACACCTAAATCCATGTTGTGAGAGACCCCGGAAGCTGGGGAGCTGGAGATAGCCCAAGTCCCCGGAAGTGCAGGCAATGGGCCCGTTGGCAACGCCCCACCCCAGGGAATGTGTCCAAAGGCCAGGGGGTGATACGGGGCAGTAACACCTGGCTGCTGAATCATCAGGGTCCATTCTGGGGGCTGCCCACCTCAGTCAGTATTGATTTCCCCAGGGAGAGTCAATGTGAGAAAAGACCATCTTTGGTAAGAATTAAGTGAAATCAGCCTTAGAAATGAGAAATGTTAAAAGCAGTTTTCAGGGCTTTGTCAGAGATGGAGACTGGAGAAAATAATAGAAAAATGCATTCATGCAGAAAATGAAGATGTTAGGAAAACCTTACACTGTAGGTAGTTGTTACTCACCTGACTGATTTCTTCCTCTCAGATCAATGGACTGACTTTCAGAATCCCAGACTCCCGAATGCCTTTTAAGAGTTATAGATAAAAGTTCAAGGTTTGTGAACTTGGCATGTTGACATTGTGCAATTATTTCCATTTGTCCTTCTGCTGTAATGGTGAATCATATTGCGCCGAAGTTCATGAGTTGGTCAATAATCTGGGTTGTTATGTTGGTTAATTATCACTGCTGTAATAATACCCACTATTTACCAATAACCATTATGTTCCAAAGCACCAGGTGAAACTTTTCATCATGACTCTAAAAAATGTACAGACTTGACTTCTGGGCATCCTCTTGTGGTCCAGACCATTGGCTTCTAGCCTATCTGACGCTGTTCTGAGATCGGCTGAGCAGCGGCCAAGCCTGCAGTTTTGGACTCTCCCCCACTGTAAAGCCCATTTTTTCCTCTCGTCAGAGTGAGAGTCTCAAGACTGGTCCTTTCTTCATGGTGGCTTTTCCGCTTTCCTCCGTGGAGAACCCACAAAGCTAGAAGACAACACTAAGTGAATCATGTGGGCTCCACCATCGCAATTAATGACTTCTTATAACAAATGATGCTCGTTTTAAAGAGCAGCATGGGTATGGCACCGTCTCTATCAGGTCGATTCACCAAAATCCACACAAAGCTTTAGAGGTGGCCAGGTAATTTATCAAAGGGAAACGGGAAGAGCCATGAAGGGGATCTTGCTTCATCGGTAGAAGAATAGACGAATGCACAGAGGAATTTTGAATGAAGCTAGGATTACTGCGCGACAGAGGAACGGTGCCTTCCTTCTGGCAGAGAGCACTTTGAAGGGAGGAAACCTGGACAAGGAGCAGAAGAGAACAGTGAAAGAGAACAGGATGGAGAATGGAGGCCAGTGATGGAAATGGCCGAGAGGACACTTAGGGGGCGGGGCCTCGGCAGAGACAAAACACAGCCCCCACCACTCCGAGCACACCTGCCCTCCTCGACACTCCCTACACAGGGCTGGTGTAATTTAAATAACAGAACATCCAAAAGCCTTTGCTCAACGGCCTTGGTGTGCCCCACAGGAGACAACGGCAGGAGCAGGTGTGAGTCTAACCCAAAGGAAGAACACAGGAGGGTCCTATGGAAGCCGTGGAACCAGCGTCAGTGAGGCCCATTTGTATTAAAAAAAAAAAAAATAGCCCAGCACCCTGATCTTTGACTTTTTTTAGCACTTTTCTGAAAATACAGTGCTTCTAATTAACTTAAAAATCAAGGAAGAAAATTACAGTCCCACCTCTGGATGGGAGGAAGCCCTCAGGCCGCACCCCAGCCTGTCGCGCTGCAGGTGAGCTTGCAGCCTGGATCTGCCCCACTCGAAGCCACTGAGCTGCCCCGCCTGGTCCGCAGCGAGCAACTCGGAGTGAGGAGTTGTCCTCCATCAGATGACCAGACCCCAGGGAGCGACGGGGGCACCATGGTGGACAAGTTATGTGAGGGCCGGGCCAGGAAAGCATGGTTTCCCTCCCCCTTGCAATACAGGACTATGATCCCCTTTTCCTAGTTTCTAAGATTTCAAATTTAAAAATCGTTTTATAGCCTCTTCTTCGGGTTGCAAGTGGTGGAGAGAGAATAGAACCAAGGTGGCGGGCTGCTATCTACCAATTAGTGGGTAGAAGAAGGGGACGTATTTTCATGATGATAAAGTACGTATCCCTAAGTCAGTTTCCCCAACAGGATGCCTCTTTCAAACAATACTTGCATTTCAAAGTAATGATGTCTATTTTCTGATTTATACTTATAAATAAAACTTATTTATTCTATATTGTATCTTCTATTTGATGGTGTTTTGGAATCTAGGACATATGGAGGGATGAGGCTTTATCTGGCCTCAATAAAGTAAACATTTATTGTTGGGAGTGAATGGGAAAAATAAGAAAATAATGTCTGTGAATGTGATCCTTGATATAAAAAGGATGATCAGAGGAGGAGGAGGGGAAGGAAGGAAGGCTGAAGGTTTTACCCAGAAGAAGAGGTAGGGGAGAATGTGAGGCACCCCCCCCGCCAAGCTGCTGGTCTCCCTGTTTTGGAGGACAGATCGCTGTTAGGACACGCAGTTGTGCAAAGTCACCCCTTAGCTGGAACCTATTTATGATCTGTGCGGACATATTTAAAAGGAGAGTTGTTAGCCATCCAGAGAGGGAAGGATCTTGAAACTTGGGAAGTTAAAAGTCAGCACCAAGGACGAGAGACAAAGAGGAGAGAGCTGGAGAGGCCCCATGATTAACAGAAGGGACTGTGGAGCCTGGTGGAGGAGGGGAGTTGGAAGCGAGGAAGAGAGGTTCTGCATGCCCTGCAGGACAGTTTCTGTCTGGGACAGCATGTGTGAGCACCCGATCTTCTCCTGGCTGCTCTGTCCACAGTGACATCGGGCTCAGGAAACAGCTCAGAGACCCAACACCAAAAGAGGGAGCAAGTAGTGTGAAAGGCACAGAGGTACCCACCACAGAGACATGCTTTATTCGGCAACCGTGGCTAAGCAAAGTGAGCCGTCAAGCCATGGAGGCTACCGAAAGGGTCTTGGCTCCCTTGGTAAACCCTGCCTGCCCGGCCGTTGCAAATCAGGCAGGAAAGAGGCACTGTGGGAGAAGTAATTAGACACAAAACTTTAAGAGGCCGGCAGAGAAAACCTCTCACAAAGCAGAAGACAGAGAAAGCATCCGTACTGCTAAGGAAGTGCTGAGCTGCATGTCACAGGCCTGTCAGGGTCAGGGTCAGGGTTAGTGTTAGGGTCAGATTCAGGGTTGGGGTCAGGGTCAGGGTCAGGGTCAGGGTTGGGGATTGCAGAGACAGAAGGAAATCTCACCCTTCCGTGCAGCCAAGCCAGGATGTGCATGATCTCGGGGTAAGTGACAAGCTGCCCTCAAGGACAAGGACTGGAAAGCGCCATTTGTCACATGCAGCTCATCCTCAGCACTCCTGGCCCTCGGGGGGTCACCTGTGTTTGCTAGTTGCCTTTATCCAGGGGAAAAAGAAACTTCTTGTTTCTTAACAATAAGAGATCATTCGTACACTTTAGGCCAAGCAGTTGGATTAGTCTCCTACCCTCCCACTGAGACTGGGAGGTGGGACCTCACCTTTCTCGATGATTACATTTTAGAGATGGTTCCTGGGTCCCCAAGAAGAGCGTCTTGGGTCGTAAAGTGGCCAGAAGCTTATGCAGGCTGTACAAAGATTTCCACTCATCTGAAAAGCAAAGGGCAAGGATTGATAATTACAGGGTTTCTAAAGGAAACGTCCTCAGAAAAGGGAAGGAGAACATTCTTTCGCCCTCCTTTCCACCTGGGACAGCTAAAAAAAAAACCACTTCTTTTTAACAATTGGTATTTGCCCTACAGCACCTGAGAATCTGAGGTTTTACTTCAAGAACAGAAAATTTCCAGGCCTTAAAAGCCCGAGGAGTGCTCTGTTTGCCCCCTAGGGGATTCTGTTCATTTTTAAGTTTGCCGTCAAAATTTAAATATCACACGAGGGCCTGAGAAATCCAGACTTCCTGCATCTCGGAGAACTCAGAGCATTGTGTAGCAGTCAGCTGGACCGAAAATTAAAATTTTAAAATGTCATCCAAGTGTTATTTCAAAGTGGATTTATTTACTGTTAGTGAGCTACACACTAGGCTAAAATCTACATTGCACAGCACCGGGGCTGAGGACATTTCCAGATACAATAAAAACGATCATTCGTTGAGCACCTGTCATGTACTGTGCTGTTGTAATCATCTCCTCTTTACCCCCTTGGTGAGGGAGGGATTCCAATCCTAGGGTGGCAGGGATGGCTGCACACATGGCCTGGACAGACATGATAGGCGGCATTCAGCTCCCACAGGTGGGGCAGGGGAGGTCAGTGCACATACCGGGAAGGGCACACGGGGCATGCCCTTGGAACCCAAGAGAGCCAGCAGGTTCCCGGAGGCAGCTTTGTGGTGACAAGAGGGTGGGGCAACCCAGATCCCACAGGAGACTGATCCTGCAGCCTGTCAGTGAGTTGGAACCTGCTACTCAGGCCAGAGCAGCCACCTCGCCTGGTCTGCTGGATGAGAAGGACTGTTTGCCAGGGGGCACCTCACCCACAGGTGCAGGGGGAGCTGGATGTCAGGCTCTCTAAGGTTCTGCCTGCTTCCCGTGTCACTCAATAAAATTAACTTGGACCTATGGCCACCCTTGCATATAGACTATGTCAGTGCTCATAGCCCCTTTGTGAAGTAGTCCTTCTCCCATGCCCATCTTACAGAGGGGGAAGCTGAGCTGTGGCCCTGGAAGAGATTCAACCACAGTGACAGCCCCCTACAAGTAACAGGGATGAGCCCGGCTCCAGGCGCCAGGGCTCCAACTCCTACCCAGGGAAACGGATAAGATTTTACCAAAATACTTGTCTCTATTATTTAATTTTACCATTTTACCTTGATGTAGTTAAGCCATGTACCAAAATGTACTGTAGGCTTTCATTTCACTGAAACAAAGTGAAATGAAACTTTTCCAGTGTCTTTGGCCATAAACCAGTTCAACCCTTAAAGATGCTATAAATAAAAATAAATAGATAAACGTCAGAAAACCATCTAAACATTAGAACACCATCTTCGCCTCTTGAAGTTAATATATTTCCAGAGTAAGGTGCTTTGATTCCAAAAATTGTTTTTACTTCTTTTCAGCCATGATGGCTAAATGATGACGCGAAGCACTGATCAATGGATGGTTCATGGAATAATTACTCCAGAATGCCGGTAGTTCCCAAGAGCAAATGTCAGGAAATGTGGAGAAAGACTTTCAAGTGGGTAAAAAATATTATTGAGTGTCATCTCTAACACATTTTCGGTTACCTCTCTGAATGAACTACTTTATAATGCTGCAAGTTGTAGCATTTTTATAGCAATGCAAGTCTTCCTATCCTTAGAAATGCAAATTTGTCCCTAGAAATGCAATTGAGACCCTGCCCTGGCCGGTCAGTCTGACTTCTAATGCTTAGCATAGAATAGAGCTTTGCATAACTTTCACCTTGTCGCAGTCTCGTTCCCCTGACCAATTAGTTTAACTTCTAATACTTATCATAAAATAAAACTTTAAATAACTTTCACTTTGTCTCAGTCTCGTTTCGTTTAATAACGGACCTAACACTGATACCTGTAAAGCTGCCTGTGTGTGCTGAATTCTCCGTTTAACTACTTGTTACGTTCCCTTGTGGGATAAAACATCTTGAACACAGGTTTATCTTTTTATTTACATGACAGTCATGATTTACCTCTTTTTTTTTAAATCAAAGTATCACTTCAGACAACTGTCTATTACAATGTTGCCTTTGATCTTTGAAATGACACCATACGACTCTGGTATAGATGTAACTTAAATTTGTGTGAGGAAATGCTAACCTGCTGTGAATCAGAAAACGGATTCTCTTTGGTGCTATGAACATGTCAAAACTAGTTCTGGTCCTTAAAACTGATATCTAAGAGTAAAAGTCAGTAAGGCACGTGGGAGGATGAACTTGGTTTTGGGATGGTGATAACAAGTGTCTCGTCAAGGCACAATAGTGTAGCACCTAAAATCGGAGTTATCACTCGTGTCCCAGTGTGAATTAGTTCAAAGCAGCTAACACAGGTGCACTGGCCGCCTGTACAGTTCTCCCTCAAAAGAAACTGCTGGGGTCAGGTGTGCTCTGCTCCTCTCAAGGCCCTGGGTGAGCACTGGGCTGGGCAGGCGCTCCCACAGCTGCTCTCCGTGTCTGTTTCAGGCTCACACAGTGTGTCCTTGGACTTCCAGGGTCTGGCATATGTGGCCTTGACAAGTGGCCTGAAAGGCCCTATTGGGTAAAAACAATTCAGTCACAGTGTTCTGGTTAATTTTCATTGTAATTTAATTTCAAACTTAGGGAAGAATTTTGAGAGCAAGACGAAAAATTACTCTCTCCCCATATTGTTATTGCTAGTCTTTGTTTTCTGGATTCTAATGCTGCATTTGCCCCACTTCCCTTACATTCTTCATTGCATGTTTCTAAGGAGCATGGACATTCTCTCGCCCAACACTGCATCATTAGCAAAATTGGAGTATTTAACTTGATACGATACTATTAACTAATGCACTGTCCTGCAGACATTGGCAATTGCACCAACAGTGTCCTTCATAAGTATTTAAGTTTCCTGTCCAGCACCCGATGCATGATCACAAATTGTCATTATTTGTTCGCTCCTCTTCGATTCAGAAGAGCTTCTCTGCCTTCTTTTGCCTTTCTTGACCTTGATATTTGCAAAGATCACAGGCCATTCTGCAGAGTGTCCCTCATGGGGCGATGCTCAGATGTTCTCTCATGAGTGTCAAAATGTTATAGATTTTGGAAGTAACAGCAAAAGCCATGTGTCCTCCACAGTACGCCGTATCAGAAGACACATTCTGCCCATCTGCTCCTGTTTTGGTCACTGTCATAAGGGCAAATACATTTTATTTATGTCATAAATACAGGGGAAAGAGTTTAAGGATCTTTATTGGACAGGAGAAGTGGTTATTGGACACCAAAAATGGCATTTGATAAATCTGTAATATGCAAAAGAAGATCTCCATCCCCCTGCCCCTGAGTCATGTGGACACAGCTTCTGGCTTCTCGTGGAAGACATGGCAACTGGTAAATTCTTCCAACCTCATGAGTGCACACCCAGGAACACTGTATGGCCAAGGTTAGGATACATACAATGCCAAACTGAATGGTTCCCTGTGTCTGCGCTGAATAATGATAGAGAGTAAATGAGACGATTTTTCACTGTAATGAAAGACTTCACAAAGCTGACTTCTTTTTTCTCATTTTCCTTTTTTTTGTTTATTCCTTTTCCTGCCTTCCTGTCTTTCTTAGTCTTACATCCTATTTATAGTTATTTCTTCAAACACTCTTAAAATACAATTGTGAAATAAAAAATGTCACTTGCCGCAGATCTATGCAAATCCATTATAATATGACTATAGATTGTTCTATAGTGGTCTTTAAAAACAATTCTAGCGGTGCCTGGGTGGCTCAGTGGGTTAAGCCTCTGCCTTCGGCTCAGGTCATGATCCCAGGGTCCTGAGATTGAGCCCCGCATCGGGCTCTCTGCTCCGCAGGGAGCCTGCTTCCCCCCTCTCTCTCTGCCTGTTTCTCTGCCTACTTGTGATCTCTCTCTCTCTCTCTCTCTCTCTCTGTCAAATAAAAAAATAATAATAATAAAAATTTAAAAATCTTAAAAACAATTCTAAAGTTTTGCTGATTTGCACTGCATTTACTCTGCAAAGACAAATAGCAGTTGTATTAATTTTTATTTAAGGTGATGTAATTTGTTCTGATTTAATCTGAGAAGCAATAAGTCTTCCGTCAATATGTATCATGTAAGAGTGCGATTTCACCAAGAAAGCCCAGCACAGCAGCTTTCTTCATATTTATGAAATATTAATTAAAAGTAATCAAATATATTTTGCTTCCAACAGTGTGTAGAGAGAGAATTAGTTTTCCAATGTACCAATTTAGAGCATGTTAAATAGCTAGATAGTCATGAAATTTTATGCAAATAATGGTTAGGAGCTAACTCATAGGATATTATATATGACATACCTAAAAGTGGATATAAATTACATTCAGCTTTCTGGTGGTATCTGGGGAATGAATTTCTGATTTAATTAGTTCTATAATCTCTATTTCAGAATTTATAAGTGTTGAAAATCATCCAATGGTTGCAGATAGCTTTTAGCTGATATAACTTTATTCAATTTAGCACCCAACATTTTGAAAAGAATTTTAAACTCAATATTATATAACCACATGAGTCATCTCTAAACTTTTTGCTAATAGTCTTTAAAACACAACCATTTGAAGTTGTAAGAGGAAACATTTTCCTTTATGTTATGAAGCATAAGGCATTTCTCATTAATTTCATGTAAATTACATTCACTGATATTTTTAAAAGTCATGATTCACGGGAAACTGTATCTTACAAAGTGAAGAATGTGTGGTTCAGCCTTTCTGATCCACACACTCTAAGAAAACGCTGTACTAGGAAAGACCAGCGTTGCAGTGACATATCTCTTTGACAGTGTGAAGGATCACAAATACGTCTAGTTCAGTTTAAACCGTCTCTGTCTCCTAACCACTGTGCTGCTACAAACACACCATAATATGTTTGGAGAAAAATCTCTAGAGGGAAAGTTTGAATATTTTTCTTTAGTAGACGGAGTTATATACAAGCCCAACTCGGCAATGACTTTGTCAGATGTGATGGAAACTCAGTAGGACTTGTCCCTCTCTCAGTGATGCCAACCTCTCATTTTGGAGGCACGTTTCAGGCTAAGGAGTTGCCCACCTTGTTGTTCTTCTGGCTGCCATCATTCTCCCTTGGTCCCTTACCTTCCATTGGTTCCTGTGGCCATCTGCTGTGTGACGTTTTACCTGCCTCGGGATAAATGGGTCCAGCAGGAGGTGGGAATTGAGATTAGCTGCCCTTGTCACCTGCCTCTGTCTAAATTTTTCCATCAAGCTGGTTAGCTGCTATAAGTCACTATGTCATCTTGAGAGAGACAGAGAGAAAGAGAGAGAATTCTTGGCCCTGATGACAGCTGTTGTTGTGTTTTTTTGTTTTTTGTTTTTAATGCCAGGAGTTGCCTAAAAAGATTTTCCAGGGAAAAGCTATCTATCTGGTCATACTAGGAAGGCAAGGGCAGACTGGGCAGCAGAGAGGCTGGTGTCATCGGCTTGGACCCAAGAAGCTTATCCCTATGTTAAGCTGTGTCACCCTGAGAGAAATGACTCCTGCTTCCTTCTCAGAGAAGCCAGCTCAGGAAGAAGCCATGTCTGCCCAAGTAGGCACATGCGCTCCTGTTCACTAATGCCTTGCACAGATGCCTACAACACCTCCAATGGACCAGGAAGTATGGGGAAACCTGGATGCATGGGGGCCTGGACACTACATGCCCTGTCATCCCACAGACCTGCTTTCTCCTGAGGAGGTGGACACTGACAAGAGCAAATTCAGATGACAGTGTAATCACAAGGAGCCCGGGGGGTCAGTCCAGAAAGATCAAACCAGTTCACTCAGTTAGTGTGTCTGGGGTGTTCAGTCAAGGAGGGGATGAAGGATGTGTGTGTGTGTGTGTGTGTGTGTGCGCGCGTGCGCGTGTGTGTGTGTGTCTGAGTGTGTGTGTGGGTGGGTGTAGGTGTGTGCTGTGTGGTATGGGTGTATGTCGGGGTGGGGAGGCGAGTGGGACTGAAGGTAGGACCAGAGGACTGGCTTGTGATTCAAATAGTGAGTATTTACTAAATTTGCCTGATAGAGAGCTCAGATTTTTATTTTAAGCTAGTTTGTGACATGTGGGGTGCAGGTTAGAGAATAAACATATCATTTCTTCTCTGTCATATTTTCTCCAATACAAATGATGCCAGTTGCTCTGGTGTTACTGCTGGTAATTCCAATTATTCTGCATCTGGTTCAGGCAGATGCAGGAAACCTCTTTAATTAAGTGCATCCAAGGAAATTCAGCTCAGCAAAGTCATGACAAGTACAAGACAAGGGCCATGGGGCTCCCCAGGTCGTCCACCGCCTCCTAGTGAACAGGTCTGACCCAGACCTTGTGCTTACGGCTTGGACATGCTAAGAGGGGATGGTTTGAATGGTTTTCCAACCTGTGTCTCCAAGCTCCTCTCCTGGAGGAACTGGCCAGCTGGGCTCCAGGGCTAAGACCCCCACCCACCACGTCCCCTCCCCATACAGAGCAGGAGAGCCTACGAGTCCCTATTTCTCAGCCTCTTAGTTCAGCTTCTCTTCCAGCCAGGTCCTTGTGTTTACACATCTTGTCTCCAGGCATATGAAGACCATTAATTAGGCTACGCTCTTTTTATAACGTATCATGACTTAATTAAAAATGTTCCTTGCCATTTTGTCTTCTTTTTCCCTGGGATGATGGGAGTGGGGATTTTGTTTCCTGTGGCTGTCAGTATGTGACCTGTTATGCTTTGCTTGTGAACTCTGAAACTTTGTGAACCCCAGAAGCATAAAGGAAGGCATGGGCTCCCCATGCACCCACCCCCACCCTCTGATCCCTAAAATTGAACCTCTGTCAGTTGGATGCCTCCAAAGCAGGAGGCTCACAGAGCACTTGGAATTCATGCTGGGGGCAGGGACAAGTCTGATCACTGTGGGGCTGTTCCCCTGCCGCACCCCTGCCTGTGGCATTGCACAGACATGTTTCCTATAGGAGAGGGGGAACCCTAGTTGAGCCCTAGACTTCTCATCCACCTGTGAGTTGTTTATACCTCCCAGTTAATTTCTACTGCCGGCTCATGGCTGATAGATAGTCAAGAAGCCCCATGTTTGCAGAATTCGTCCGTGGTGAGGGTGAGGTCATTGCCCCATCCGCATCAGACTTCACATTGGAGTCCTGGACCTGCATCGTACTAGGTGAACCCTGATTTTGCAGATTTGAAAATGTCTTGGCAGAGCCATGGAACTATGGAGCCTCAGGACCAAGATTCAGACATGGGTCTACCCACTTTAATTCAAGTCAAGAATATTAACTCAGGGGCCTCTGGGTGGCTGAGTCATTAAGGGTCTCCCTTCGACTCAGGTCATGATCTCAGGGTCCTGGGGTTGAGCCCCGCATCAGGCTCTCTGCTCAGCATGAAGCCTGCTTCTCCCTCTGCCCCTCCCTCCACTCACGTTTTCTCTCTCTGACAAAAAAATAATAAAATCTTTTTTAAAAAAGAATATTAAGGGGCGCCTGGGTGGCTCAGTGTGTTAAGCCTCTCCCTTCGGCTCAGGTCATGATCCCAGGTCCTGGGATTGAGCCCCACATCGGGCTCTCTGCTCAGCAGGGAGCCTGCTTCCCTTCCTTTCTCTCTGCCTGCCTCTCTGCCTACTTGTGATCTCTCTCTGTCAAATAAAAAAATAAAAATCTTTATAAAAAAAGAATATTAACTTAAATCATCTACTCTAGTTTTTTATGGGGAAGAAATATACAAGGTGTTGGAACTGTTTAGAAAAAAGCTAGACAACTCGTGGAATCGAGTGCCCGCGGAGATTTCATGCTTTCCCCATCACATGTGACTTCTGCCTTCAGTCACAAGAGTTCGCACCCCCCACCCCCACCCCAGACACAACGGCTCTGGAGTGTCTTCCAACCATAACGGTAAGCCTGGTTCTCACGGGCTCAACACATGGCCATCTTGATTCTTCCGGCTCTTCCTACACTCTATGCCCCGGGGACAGCTAGTATCCGACTTTACAGACAAGCCCACCCAAGCCTCAGGGTCACGCATGGTCCATGGAAGAGGCAAGCAATGACCCACGTGTGTCTGATTCCCGATTCTCGATGTGGCCGCCTCCCCACAGGAAGGCCCTGTAATGATCTATTCACGCCATGCACTGCCACTGCGGTCGTCCTTGGCCAACAGTTACAGAACAGGTGATTTACTTCTTGTTCCTTCCCACTCTATGAATCCAAAACTTCCCTTAGAAACCCTCCAAACAAAGAAGGACGGATGAAGTCAGTGCATTGCTGTGCTCTCCAAGTTGTTGCTGTTTGTTGTTATTAAAAAATGGTTGCTTGATGTCACTCATTCACTCAAATATGCACAGACTGCCTACTCTGTACCTGGCCCTGTCCTCGGTCCTGGGGATGTGATGATAAACCAGAAAGAAACGGTCCCCCCACACGAAAATTCCATTCTAGCCATGGAGCAAATGCCAGACACTCTCAGTGTGGAAGGTGAAGGAAGGTAAGGTGCACGCTACGGACTGAACACTGCTTGGGACACTCGTGCAAAGTAAGAAACATACACGGTAGATACATACAGGGAAAAACTGGAAAAAGTATACATATCTACTACAGATGACACATTATATGTCAATCCAAAAAAATGTCATGAGCCACCCAGTCAATGCTTAGAGACAATTTCCATTCAATTCATAAACAAAATAAAGGCAAAAATGAAGATAAACTTTGGGGGTAAAAATAAAGATGTGAACGTTGACCCAAACCCATGAGCACAGAAGAGTAGAGACAGTCTGGGAGGAGAACAATTCAATTTTTCTTACAAAGGGAAGATAATGTCAGAACTCTACAGTTCAGTGACACTGGAATGATTTTCCTAGAAACAGGTGGCAGTGAGGGATTCATATCTGCAAGGCTTCAAAATAGCTCTTTTTTTGTCTGCTTCTCAGGGAGTTGTGTATGAGTTGGCCCCAAATGCAGCTTAATTCCTTTCTTATTGTTTGTCCTGCTCTGTGAGCTGCATCATTTTTGCTTTCTTATAGGGCTTTGGGCTTTATCTCTGTCGACAAGGCACAAAATGAGAGGACTGCACACACGTGGGCAGAACCTTTCCAACCTGCCTGGATACTCTCAGCCGCTCTATTGTTGCCGGTGCCCCTGGCCAGTGGAGCCTGGTGTTTGTTCTGTCCAGAAAGCATATGCACCAGATAAGGTCACTTTAATTAAACTTGAAATCAAGAACTGAAGCAGACGTTTACACTAAGCCCAGCACGGATGAGCTCAAAGCTGTTTCCTTGAGTAAAGGAGCCTCACACATAAATTCATCCTGGATATGCCCATGCCTACAAAGTTCTAGAACCAGCGAATAAGTTCAGGGCCCCGGCTGGCACTGGGGAGGAGTGGGGGGTCAGGGATGTGGCAGCTGCTCAGATCTGCTGGAGAAGAGCTGACAGATGGTTTGCTGCCATCTGTGGGTCCACACCCTGATGCTGGCAAGGCTGCCCCTCCCCCACTCTGCCCACAGCCCGTGATCAGCTCGAGGCTCTAGTGCAGACCCATTGCTGCCCACTGGGAGCCTCCTACCAGAGCAGCTTTGGCTTCTGGACTCCCCATCAGGCTGGCCAGAAATCCCCAGCACGACACTGCAATGAGACTCCCACGACTCCCTATGCCTCTCGCAGGGTCAGAGGGCACCATGGTCGGATGGCGACTCCTCCCTTCTTCCCTTCCCAGACCTTCACCTGGCAGGTCTCTTGTGTGTTTGGTCTCATCCTGGTTCCTCTTCTCAGAAGCCCACACAGACACAGTGATGGAAGACAGAGTTAGATTTCTCATTAAGAGAAATAATATGACCAGATGCTGAGACCTGGGTCATTTTAAATGCATGTGGAAGTCTGCAGGAAGAAGCCGGCAGACATTTGCAATTTTCTCTAAAAAGTATCAGAAAAGGGCGCCTGGGTGGCTCAGTCATTAAGCGTCTGCCTTCAGCTCAGGTCACGATCCCAGGGTCCTGGGATCGAGCCCCACATCAGGCTCCCTGCTCAATGGGGAGCCTGCTTCTCCTTCTCCCACTCCCCCTGCTTGGGTTCCCTCTCTCGCTGTCTCTCTCTGTCAAATATATAAATAAAAATTTTTTAAAGTACCTTAAAAACAGGTTCACTGATGCATAGATAGAGAAATGAATATAAGGGGGGCCTGGGTGGCTCAGTTGGTTGAGTGACTGCCTTCGGCTCAGGTCATGATCCCGGAGTCCAGGGATCGAGTCCCACATCGGGCTCCCAGCTCCGTGGGGAGTCTGCTTCTTCCTCTGACATTCTCCCCTCTCATGCTCTCTCTCACTCTCAGTCTCTCAAAAAAAAAAAAAAAAAAGAAAGAAAGAAAGAAAGAAAAAGAAAAAGAAAAAAAAAAGAAAGAAGGAAAAAGAAAATATAAGGGTAAGAAAAAGCGAGGTTAGTGATGTTAACGGTGGAACCCAAGCAAGGGGTGATGGATTCTCTCAGGAGTGTTGGGAATGTTCCCATCGGGCTGGCAGGCAGGTGCCCACCGGTCAGGACACTATGATGCAGGGGAACATTTCTCGGCTGCTCACTCTCCTGCTGGATGGGGCAATCACTTGCAGACACTTGGAGAACGCAAGTGGCCCCAGAGGTGGGCTGAACCCTGTCCCTCCAGAGGCGCCCCTCTTGGAGAATGACCCAGGAGGTAGTGGCGGAGCCCGGGCTCTGTCTGCTTCTGATTCTCATCTTCTTGGTGCAACTCCATGCATGCGGGATGAGGAGAGCAAGGCTCTGTGCCCCTTCTTCCCCTCCTCTTGGGCACTCTGCCTGTCAGGGCGACTCACCCCAGTCAGCCACAGAACTGCTAGCCATTTCAGAGGGTCCTCGGAGCTGAGCCTAGCCTGCTTGTTGGCGGGTAAGGGCCAGGTTCTGCATGAGGTGTCCTGTGGGGTGTCCGGGGCCAGTGCAGGTCTTCCTTAGCCCAGAGCGTGAGAGCTGCCAGGATGTGAGGGGTCATCCTCTGTCCCCAAGTTCTTGAGTTCCCTGACTGCCTCATCTGTGACACACACAGGGCTGTGGGTAGCACGTGGCATTGGCCATCATCACAGTCAGGGGCAACTTTGAGAAGAAGGAGAGCAAACACGGCTTCCTAGCCACCTGCTTCTTGTCTTTGCTTACCTGAGAGCCTGGGGGGATCACACCCGCTCACACTCAGTGCCGCTGAGCTGTAGGGTGGAGAGAGCTGGGGCCTCCCTCCATGCGGGGAAGCCCCCACCCAGTGGGCAACAAGCCATTTGGGGTCATCTTCTGTGTATTTTAAGACTCCCTGGCATCCCCGCAGCCTTTATCAGGATGCAGGAAATGGTGCTCAAGTTGCACACAACTGAAAACAGGCTGTCCTGGAAACCAGGACCCAGCTCTCTTAGTAGCATCGCTGCTGGAGGGCAAATCAACCCAGTGCAAAATCAACACTTTGTCCTCACTGTGGCTGTGGACACCTGCCAACCGGGGTGCGGCTGTGCTCATCCCTGGGGCCCTTCAAATGTTCCACCGAGTGTGTCCACCAGTGACAGAGTTTCTCGGGGCACGCTGAGCCCATTCAGTCCTCCCTGGTGATCGCCCAGCCGGTGGCCCCATTCACGCATTTAAAGTCAATATTCTAAAGATGGAAAAGACTCAGAAAACTGGTGGGGCTGGAGGAAAGGCACATAAAGGAAGGGGAGTCAGTTAAGGGCAGACAAATCTGTTAATTGGACTCTCTCCTGCAGAATTTATGCCTTCACTTTCTTTTATTTTTCTTTCCCTTTTTTTTTTTTTTTTTTTTTTTTTTTGGTAAAATACCCAAACAAAGCCACCTTCACACAGCCAGGAGATTTGGAGATAATAGGGAAAAGATTTCAAGCCACTGTGAAAACTGCTGGGAAAGAAAACTCATGCCAGCCGCCTCTAACACACACACACTCACATACCCTCACACACACAGAGTTACACACACACTCACACATACTCACATTCATAAACACACTCACACACTCACAATCCCAAACCAGCTCATTGCCGCTGTAACTGCTGTGGGGCCAGCTTTGTTACACGGTAAGGAAGGAAGAACAATGGCATGTACCAAAGGGCTCTCCATGGCTGATAAGGCCTGTGAACCTAAGCTCCTCCAGCTCACAGGGCTGGAGTTCAGTGAGATGCTAGATATGTTTCCAAAAGAATACAGTTAAAAGACATTTACAGGATAATAACACCATTCCTGCACATTAGGCATTTGGCATGATTAAAGAAATTCATATTAGTGTATTCCCAGTACAAGACACTTTAAAGTTAGTGAGCAAATTTTCAGCTCTAATGCTAATAAAATATTTATCCTTCAAAATCTCAGATAAAATAAGAAATAGATTAATGATGTAGGAGAGCATAGACTATGTACGATGTTATGCTCTAAGCATCCAGCACGTCCCAGCAAGCCTTGAATGTGATGATCACTCCCATCAGTCACAGAGCTCCACATGCAGCAAAGTCAGGCAGAGAGTGGTGGGGAGACTCAGGGGCGTGTTCACTCCTGCCAGGTTCAAGGGCATGTGTGTTGCACGTGTGTCCCTCAACCACTTTACCTGGGGGTGGTCTGGAGCTGCATGGCCATGGACGCTGGTGAGGGCAGACTGCTTCAGAGGGCTCTGCACCAGACATGAGTTCCAGCCCCTCTGTGACTCATCCCAAAGCACTCCCCTCCCCTGCACTCCTCCCCGTTGTTGAAGGTCAACCGACCTCACTGTGTGCATCCAGCCCCGAGAATCCCGCGGATGGGAGCCTGTGAATTTCTTAAAGGGTAACTCACTTGTCCTGCTTGACCTTCGTATTTGCAGTAAAACCTTCTCTGTCTTTAAAATCAGAAAAGGAGGCCTGGGTGGTGCTGTTGGTTAGGCCTTGGACTCTTGATTTCAGCTCAAGTGAGGATCTCAGGGTCATGAGACCCAGTCATGAGATCCAGACTCCTGTTGGCTCCATGCTCAGCGGGGGAGTCTGCTTGAAATTCTTTCTCCTTCCCCCTCTGACCCTCCCCACTGGGCACACACATTATCTCTCTAAAATAAATAAATACATCTGTAAAAAAAATAAAATAAAAATCAAATCAGGGGCATCTGGGTGGCTCAGTGGGTTAAGTCTCTGCCTTTGGCTCAGGTCATGATCTCAGGGTCCTGGGATCGAGCCCCGTATTGGGCTCTCTGCTCAGCAGGGAGCCTGCTTCCCCTCCTCTCTCTGCCTGCCTCTCTGCCAACTTGTGATCTCCCTCTCTGTCAAATAAATAAATAAAATCTTAAAAAAAATCAAATCGGACAACAGTATTGGTTAATTCAATACAAGGAGCCTCAATTAATTGAGCCCAGGGTGGTGTTGCACTTTTACGACCTCTGGTATCTCTTTCCTATTCTTTTCACTTTTCATAGCGTGCACTAATCACCATTGAAAGTTGCTCAAACTTTCATCTTAGTCATATATAATACATGCCCTTGTTCATCTAAAATTCAATTATATCCCTTCTCTGGGCCAGTGTGGTTTGTCTTCTCTTCTCTAAATTTCCCAAAAAGTAAATTATATTTTATGATTAGCTGGATTGTTTTCTATGTCTAAACATTTAAAAAGTACTTATGTGATTTTATAAAGTACCGGATATGCCATCATTTTGCAGAGTTCCCCAGAAAAAGGTTATTTATGTGAGCATAACATTCATAATATTTATATTTCACTCTATTAATACTATTTATGTAACCTGGACCTTAGCTTTCTGTCCAAACTAAAGTATCACCTAGAAGCATCAGTTACTGACCTGGCTCTCCTAGATCCTCCAGCTTTTTTTAAACGAGGAATTCTGCATGAATGATGGCTTCTGCCATGTGACGTTCTTTTCGTCTCTTAATCACAGACATCGCTGGGCCACTGTGAACGGCTTCACTGTCTCTAGGGCTCCTCTGATGCCCACTTGCTTCTTCCTTCCAAAGCCTCAGTCGCAGGAGGCAGGACACACAGCCCCATCTCCAAAGCCAACATGCCATGCGCCACTGTGCCCTCTCCTGCCCGACCCTCAGGAGAATGTCATGACTACAACAATCCCTCCGAGTGACTGTCCAGTGCAACATTTTTCCTCCAAAAAGCTCTTCTCAGAGCTTAACCCACATTGCCCCGGGTGGATTCCGGAGCTGGTCTCTACCTTGTGAGTCATTACTTTGTGAAGGGAGCAGATGGAGGGTAAAGTTTGGATGTATTCCTCTCAAATGTGTTACCTGACTTCCATTCAGTTTTATCTGATGAACATAATTTCAGTCAGTCCTCAGTCTGGGCCAATGTAGAGACAGCACAGAGATGCTCATCACAACAGTCAGTGAATATTGGGGAGATGCCCAGTATGAAGAGATTCTTAGTAGCATCAGCAGCTGGAGGTGAGAAGCAGCCCCAAGACTTAAGGGGATGGTAGAGCTTTCTTTTCAAATAACAAGCATTCTCAATACCCTCACAGCTAACTTAGCACATAAATCCTGAGTGAAGATGAAGTACCTGGATATATGACTTGGGGGGGGGGGGTTGTGGGAACACTGTTGACAGCTGATCACCTCGGAGTGGGAGAGTGGCGTGTATGGGTTACGATAGCAAACCCACAGAATTCCCCTGTGGTGTGTATCTTGGTGCCAGGAGAAACCAGACAGCAGCTCAAGTTAGCATAAGAGAAAGATCCTCTGAACACCCGGGATTAGGGAGACACCCGGGAGCCAGGAGAGGGGTCCGGCTACAGCTCAGGGATCTTGTTCCCCGACGATCTCTTGAAACAACGCCTCCAAGAGCCTTGATTTTCTGCCCAACAAGCTGAGCTCAACTCAGCAGCTGAAGCCTTTTCTCAGTTACTCCCAAGCAGGCATCGGAACAGTGAGAAGGACCTTCACTCCTCTCGCAGGCCTTACATAGCTGAATTACTGTAAATTAATCCCACACTTAGAAGAAAGGATTTAGAAAATACCTTCTAACTGCAAGGACCGTAGATGCACATTTCCCTGCTCTCTGTGCTCAGACTCACATTCCGTCACATCCCAGCCATCCGAAGGAACGGAGGAGACTGTGCCACCATCTGGGTATTCACTTACATCGGGCATTTCTAGTTCTCTGGAAGATCAGGAAGGAGTATCAAGAAAAGACAGTACTGAACCTGCAAGAATTTTGTGCTCACAAAGAAAGTGAGAAATAATGGGCAGCCTTAGAAAATTTGCTTTCAAAAGTTTTGATTTTAGAAGATATTCACATTTGGGTTAGCGGACTTGGCTTTTAAAGCTCCTTCAGCTCCTACTAGTATCATCCCTTAGATCAATGGCTGGCCCTGTCCAAGTCTTCACAATATCCACTGAGGTACGTGGGGTCTGTTACTCCTAGGGGGTCTTCATGAGAAACAGATGACACCAGGTGCATGGGGTACTCGACAAAAGGCTTGGTCACAACCTCTGAACGCACAGCTGCCAGCCTCTCCATCTAGGACGACAGGTGGATGAGTTCGTGCTTTCCACTCTGGTCCTTGGAAGCAGAAGGCGTTCATCAAATTCAACTTCCCCTCAGTGGTGAAATCTGACCCCAATATTGCCTTCAAACACTATCGCCTTCAAACAAAATAGCATCTCTCTATTAGACACATGAATACAAAGACAAATGATTACAATTAAACACAACAGCAAATTTCTAGAATAAGACCACTGTTGGAAGCAGCTAACAGCCGTTAATACCATGAAAAGTAAGAAATAGAGGGTGAGTCAGAGAAATGAGTACTGAAATGCAGAATTAACCCCAAACTATTATACAAAGATCCACCCATCTTCTACTGGAAATGTGCTTTAAGTTCACAGCATCACTGTTTGCTTAAGAGTTGCAAAACACCATTGATGGTCGATAGAGCCATAGTTTCTTAAGGACAGTTGTATTTTAAGTGATGTTAGCAAATTGCTAAATACCGTCATGCATGATTCATTTTAAAAAACATGTGCACGAGTGAGTGTGTTGTATGTGTATGTGTGTGTGGGCACGCAAACCACTTTTTAAAAATTGGGCTGAGAACTCCGGATAGCTGCAAGGAATTGTTAATTATATAAAGAGATGCTGAAATAGACGTGGACATTTGATTGAGAGGATATTACCTTGGCAACAGTTACAATCAGATTAAACCTTCGTAAGATTCCAAGACAGGCTCAAGAAGATATTACAAAGGCAGAAGTATGGAAATGGTGCTTTGAATGTTACACAGAGATCCACTTTCCCTAGTGTGCTTTTATGAATGGCAAACGCTTCTCTTTTAAATTCAGTTTCTTCTCTGTATCATTTTGTACACACAAAATCTTTTTAGTGGAAAGCCCTGGAATGAGAAGCTTATTGAATACCTCATTTGATTAAGCAGAGAATGTGGTGACTACATCTTATAAATAACTGAAAAGCCATTTTTGATAAACTTAGTGAAAACAGAAATAACAGATGTGACCTAGTAAAAACATTGCCTGAAAGCTCGTGTACAAAGATACTGATTGTTATAATTTAAAACTTATTAAATCCAAGTGATAAACAGTGAACTAATTTTTGAAGTTCAACCTTGGCTTCCCAATTCAAAATGGTGAATTAAACACATATGTCTATATGTGGTTTCCCCCCCTCATTTTCCTCTCAGTTTCCTATTGAAATGACAGAGATGATGGAAAGAGGGACCCAGTCTTTAACTGGGATGACAATTGTGGTACTTATGAATTTCTGGTACCCCCTGGATTTTGTAGCCAGATGGTTGGAGGACACAGTTGACACAGGAGGCAGACCCCATCCTCTTCCCCCAACCCTAACACACCCCCCCGTGCCTGAGCAAGGGGGTGGATTGTGCTAATGGGAAAAAGAAGGAACCATGACAGTATTAGAAGACTGATTTTAGAAGGTGATTGCATCATAACATTTGCTCCCTTCAATCCTGGCATAAATGTCAACAGAAGTATTTATAAGAAAGGAAGGTGAGTTAGATGCCTGCAGCGAACCTGCCATTTTGTTCCGGTGAACCTGCCATTTTGTTCGAGGATTTCCCAAAATCGTGTGCTTAATGGAACCAGATTTTTCAGATATATGATCATGTAATGACAGGTTTTCGTACTGGATCTCCATTCAAACCATTTCATGAAAAGATATTTTATTTTCAATAAAGTTTCATTTTCTTAAAATAGTCACAAAATTTCCTGCTGCCTACTACGTCTGGATAAAAGTAACAACCATTCCCTAAATTCAGAAGCTCACCGAAATCCTTATCTCGATGAACTGTTCTCATCTTGGTAGACTCTCAAACTGAGAAGTTGAATTCAGTGACAGGTCTGTAGTCTGAACACTTTGAAGACACGAAGTCTGACTTCTTGGTTGTGGCTCGGAAGTGGACAGCATTGATCTCCCATGCCTCCCAGAGCGGTAGAGACAATGACCTATTTTGTGGAGGGCACTCTCCTTCCCCCTAGTCTCTTTGTCCCATGAGTCACGTCAGACTGTAGGTCCATCTGTGGCTCAAGCCAGATGAATCGGGTAACTTTGGCTCATGTATAGGACGTGGGCTCCCGTACCATATCACCCAGGCATAATCAGCTCCAGCAGAGTATGGACTGTGTCTGTGATAACCAGATAACCAGTCCTTCTTCCCCAGGAGCCAAAACAAAAGAGCTGAACAATATTTAACACTTAAAAAACTCTATGGAGTCCTCTAATGAAAACTAGGCATGTAGCTCCCAGGCACAAACATAACCTACTGGACATAAAGAGTCACTTCTCTCAAACGAACTTTAATAACTTGTGAATTCAGAGCAGCTATTCCAGAGAAACTATTGCCTGGGTCTTGGTCATGAAGCTCTCTGGTTTCCATGAACGCAAGCAACTCTGAGTCTCGTTCCCCACAATGTGAATTCTCTGGCTTCCAGTTGCCAAACAGACAAAGAAAGAAACTTGAAACGAGTAGCTCAGACCATGCGTATACCAGGTGTCCGATGGAGTGTAACCGCCATGGATATGTGAAATCTGGCTACGCGGTGATCGTCCTGACGGTGTGGGAGAGACCACAGTCTGTGTTGTTGGAAATGACTTTCCAGTTTCGAGGTGAACTGTTTCTGCAGCTGACCTTCCAAAGTTAATTTACATAACTTGCATCACTTTTTCCATAAAAATAATTTCTAATACATATAGAATTTAAATAGTAAATAATAGTATTTTAATTTTCAGTAAATACTAGATTTGCGTGTCCAAAAGCAAATGAAAGATGAAGAAATGACGCACATTACATCGTTCTCAAATCATCCCAGGTCAATGAGCTCCTGACCCTGGGGGAGCACGGTGTGCTCCCTGTGCCCCATGCAGCTCCTCTCCCATGCCCCATCCTCCCCAGGGGAAGACTCCGGGGTGCACACTGATGCTCGGAAGGCTCAGGGTTTCACCCACCGTACAGTTTGCCGGGCATTGACTTCCAGTGACTCCGTGCCTGGGTTCTGAAAGTGACAGGATCATCCCTTTGTCTCCATTTCTGTTCATAGTGACTGGAGAGGGACTCTGGGACCAGAGATGAAAGCCCCTGAGGGACTCGGTGGAGATCCGGCTGGTGGAACCTGCTCCTGGGCACTTGATTGGGGCTCTCGGAGTGTCTCCGAAGGCAAGTGTGCTATTTGCCTTAAACGATGAGGCCTCAGCATATCATTTCTTCCCTGTCCATGTTTGCTCTTCCAGGAAGCATTTCTTTGAGGATTTATTTATTTATTTTTAGAGAGAGTGAGAAAGGGTGAGCGGTGCCTAGGGGTAATGGGAGAGGGAGAGAACCGCAAGCAGACTCCCACTGAGCATGGAGTGTGATGCAGGGTTCCATCTCACGACCCCAAGATCATGACCTGGGCTGAAACAGACTTGGAGGTCCAACAGACTGAGCCACCCAGGTGCCCCAGGAAGTATTTTCTCTTCTTTAGCTGTTAATATTGTTCTTACTAATCTCCAGGGCTTCCCTATGCTAGGTGGGAGCATTTATAGAAACTCCGTTCTTTCCTACACCAGTCTCTCAAAAGTCCTAAAGGGCAATGTTTACGAATGAAAACATGACAATTTTTGTTCTTCAGTTGAAGAGTCTTTGATATTTATCAAAGGAAAAGATTATTTGTTGTCTTAAAAGTTGGAAAGTGAAGGTGTGCTTGGGTGGCTCAGTGGATTAAAGCCTCTGCCTTCAGCTCAGGTCATGATCCCAGAGTCCAGGGATCGAGCCCCGCATCGGGCTCTCTGCTTAGCAGGGAGCCTTCTTCCTCCTCTCTCTCTCTCTCTGCCTGCCTCTCTGCCTACTTGTGATCTCTCTCTGTCAAATAATAAATAAAATCTTAAAAAAAAAGGTGGGAAAGTGAAAAAGCCAGAAGTGTTATTAAACAGAGCCTAAGAGTTTCATCTGCAAACTCAGACTGCCCAGGTTTGAGACTGGATTGTATTCTGGGGTTTACTAGATTCATGACCCTGGCAAGTCACTAACCTCTGCCTCCTGGTGATTGTCACCACACCTGCCCCACAGAGTGGCTGTGAAGATCAGATCAAAGGAAGGAGCCCCCTCACGTGCTCAAGACAAAGAGGGCTCCCAGGGGCAGATTCGAGACCCCCATGTGCTGACGACTGCACGTTTTCATGCTACCACATAAAGCATCAGCAAGGGTCTGACGATGGAAAACTCCAGAAGGAAATCTTTGTGGACTTTAAGAGGTCTGAATATTTTAAAGACTCACTAATTCGTTCATTCTTGGATCAGTTACTGGATCCCAGCTCTGTGCTGAGCATTGCCTTTAACACGAGCACTCCATAAACACAAATAAATAAAAATTTAAAAGACAACACCCAAACACAAGTGCTGGACTTGAGTTGTGGAAGTGGGAGATGGCAGGTGATCAGAAGACGGGCTCCTGAAGGTCCTGGACAGGGACAGCCCCCAAGGAAGGTTCGTACAGGGCGGCCTGGGGGCACAAAGCTGTGGGCAAGAGCTGTCTGCTGACAGTCCCTGGAATGGGTGGGAAGAGCGAACCCCCAGGCACCCTCCCTGCTGCCATTCGAAGTTACCACCCCACCCGCCCATCAGCTAAGGAGCTTCTGGTTGGACGCGACTGTTAGAGGAGCCTGGAGACTCACCAGGGTCCCCTCACTGCCACATTTACTGATACACAGCCCAGCGCAGGATGGGGATGATGACCTGTGCCCCCTGGAGAGCAGAGACTATGACAACCCATGTTGTAAGATGCTGGGACACCATAGGAAAGCCCCTGCCTCATTAAAAGGAGCCGGATAGAACCGTCTGGAAACTGGGCTACACACAATAAAATTATATCTTTATTAGACTCTGCGAGGAATTTGGGTTCAAAAGAAAGCAATTACTACCAATAGGAATTCGAGAGCTATCCCGACTGCCACAGTGGTGTGTGCCGCACACATCAATACTGATCAAGTGTAGTGTGTCGTATGTTATTATATATCAATTAAACCTCAACGAGACTGTCAGAAATGAAGCTCTGTTCTATTAAGTCACCTGTAGAATTTGGGT
>NW_022631079.1:8567784-8588415 GCF_010015895.1 Lontra canadensis
GGGGGGGCTAAAACCTAATAACCGAATAGCATTAGCTGGTGCTTGGAGCATTTAGTAGGAATGTCTGTTGGTTGCTGGCTTATAGGTGACATTTCTCCTGGGTGCCTCATTGTGACCTCTGCTGGTCCTAAGAACTTTTGCTTTTGTGGGCCCCTTCCTCCACAAGAGATACTAAAATTTATATTTTGTGATTATATGGATTTAAGGATTTATGTAATCGAGTCTGAATTACTTTTATTTTCCATGAATATCTGCTTATTTGTCAATTTTCCACAGAAGTTGCCTCTACCAGATTCTTTGGGCTGCTGTGAAAAATCAGTAGTACAAAGTCGGGGGCTTCAAACATCAGAAATTCATTTGCATATTCCTGGAGACCAGAAGTCCAAAATCAGGGTGTTGGTAAGCCCCTGCTTCCTCCAAAGCCTCCAGGGGAGGGTCCTTCTTTGCTTTTTTTGGCTCCTGGTGGCTCCTGGTGATTCCTGGTGGCTCCTGGTGGCTCCTGGTGGCTCCTCGATTTCCAGCAAATCATCCTCATCTCTGCCTCTGTTTTCACAGGGCTTTCCTTCCCATCTTCATGTGTCGTTTCTCTGTCTCTTATAGGACACACTCATTGGATTTAGACTGTAACTTAAGCCAATATGATCTCATGTCGGTCCTTATCTTAATTACATTAACAAGGACTATACCCAAATGAGGTCTCATTCTGAGGCTCTGGGTGTCCATGAATGGTGGGGAGACCCTGTTCAACCCCCCACACTACACAAAAAATATTTTTGATCTTGTGATTTTAGATGATGGAATTGTTATCTTTTCTGTGACTGTGCAAGAAAGTCGCTGAAAATCAAAACGGAAGCAATACAGTAAAATTGTAATAATAAAGGAATTTGCACTTTTAATACATGACCTGCCACTGATATAAATGAGTTCTGTTCATTTTGCTCATGGCCAGTTTCTTCATTCGGATCTTGTGGCCTCCACCCATCCATCCCTTCCCTCTCGCTTTTCAACCGCCTCCATCCGACTCCATTCTGAGACCTCCTCCATCTTGGCCACTTGTCCCCACCATTCTGTGGCCTTCGTGTGTCCAGATCCCCCAGCTATGATCTGTTCTGAGTAGATGGGACTCCACTCCCTTCTGCCGAACGCAGCGGTGGGAGGCGAGTGTGCCCTGGAGAGGTGTTTCCCATTGCTGACTGCCATGAGTTCACGGAGCTCACAGAGGAACCTCCTAGGTCCACTTCACAGACTCTGATCACGTCATGTTTTCATACTTTGTGTTTCAGACCCAAGGGCAGGGTAAGGATGTGTGTTAACACAGTTCCCATCACCAACCAGACATTTTCCGAATTGCCCAGTGTGATGCGTGTGTGCTTTTTATGTGTAAGACACCAAAAATATTTCCTAGTGTAAACGTGAAAATTACGCAGAGAGCCTCTCTCTCTTTCTCCCACTCTCCCTTCTCTTCAGTGTGTTTAGTACATCCAACCTGCCCACTGTGGCCAGTGGCCCGTGTCATAGCCCGCCGAAGCCTGAGGTCCCACGTGCTGTTCCACCTGGCCGGCTTCTGGGCATGGGAGCCCTTCCTTCTCCTCCTCACAAAATTCCTGTTTCCCATTTTCTTGCTGCCCTGGAAGATAATTAATGTGCTAATGGCACCAAATCAACTGAATTCATGTCAGTGTTGCTAGTAGCTTAATGTTCTTCTCCTCAGAAAGTATCTGCACTGTAGTCGCTTCCCTTTCACATGGGTCATGGGGGGATTCTAGAAGGAATCTCAACTCTAATATGTGAGTGAAACCTCGCCGTGCACGCACACAGCAGACCCACACACAGACCCAGCGGACGTGTTGTCAAGCCTCCTTCTAAATAAACCCAGTATTCTCCATAACTTGCACGAAGTTTGTGATGGGCTGTATTCAGCAAGATAAAGAGGTTGTTGTTCAATGAATACCAATGTAAAGGGTCAGAATCATAATGCAGTCCTTTAGAAAAAATCCACAATGAATATTTATCTCTCAAATATTCACTTGCCTTGACATACCTCATAATTGACTGTAAAGCAAAGTATAAGAAGGAAATGGCTTTAAAGATAATTTAAAAAGAAAATATTAGCAGAGAAGCTCTGTTATCAGGAAAGAGGTTAATGTATAATGTCACTTTTTTGACAACTGGTCTTGAAGAATCAGATATTTTTAATAAGTTCCTCATTCCATCACACACAAAACATCTAGGGAAAAAAATGTATTAGAGAAACCTAACACTAGCTCATGATTTGTGGTTTTGCCCTAGAAACTATCCTGATACAATGCGTAGCTTGTGTTTGCCTAAAATCAGAATATAGGTAGGACTACTCACGGCCACACATAAATGCTCATCCACGTAAAGTGACGTAAATCATCACCGGAGTAGACTACAGAGTGAGTGAGTGATCTGACCTGAACTGACCATTGGTTATATGGTCATAGAGCCTGCTAATCAGTTTGTAATGCTCAACCTCAAGATGACTGACTTAGGACAGCTTATTTAGCCTCTCTTGGCCTCAGGTTCCTTACTTACATAATGCTAATAATTAATAAAAATAATAAGACCCCACCCCATAGAGTCGTTAATGTGAGTGAAGTGAATCAAAATATCGAGTATGCTCAAAGCAGCACGTAGGCTATTTTAAGCAACCTATCAATATTTGTTTTATTGGGGCTCCTGGGTGGCTCAGATGGTTGGGCGTCCACCTTCAGCTCAGATCATGATCCCGGGATCCTGAGATCGGGCCCCGCTTCTCCCTTTCCCTCTGCCTGCCGCTCTTCTTACTTGTGATCTCTCTCTATCTCTCTGTCCAATAAATAAATAAAATCTTTAAAAAAATGTGTTGTATTATTTGTGACTATATCTGTCCCCAAACTAGAAACCCTAGTGCTAGTCTTCACATTGCTCTTACATGCTTAAAGAAACCTCAAGAATCTTTCAGTTCACTGACTCATGAATTGTCATTCACACGGTCTGACCTAAGTCACATTTTCATTCTGGGTATCTGAGCCCTTCATTCTGATGGAAAGATCACATGTCTACAGGATGGTTTCATAAATAAGCAGGATCAAAATGTTCAAAGAACCTGCTCTGAGATTTGACTACACAGACAATCTCAAAGGCAAGGAGGCTTGAATCAGCATCAAGGAGCGAATGGCAGGCAGCTGGTGGAAAATCTTAAACAGAAGAGTTCACAGAGCATAGTCCTTATAGGGGGAGGGAGCAGGGAGCAACTGAATATGGCAGGTGGCCCATTAGACTGGGATATCAAATCAGGGGTCTGGAGAGGCACTGAACCAGGCTCCAGTGCCCAGTAAAACCAGGGTCTCATTGGCCAAAGATAGCTTGTGAGCTGCGTCTGCATTAGGGCAGGTGTACGTATTCCTAACAGGCAAGAGTTTAGCTGAGCTGGGTGCTGGCCATCAGATACAACAAAAGAGGAAATGTAAGAAAGCTAGAGCTTTGCTAAATAGAAGAAAGAAATTGTATATTTATTCCAAATCCTGACCATTGGGCACCAGCATGCAAGCCGGCATCTGATATCTGTTTATACAATCCATGTGTTATTATTCATTACATGAGTAGATTAGGTGGTATGTTTGCCTTATATCAAATCACTAAGTTTTATATTAGAGTGATATACTCATAATGCTTTGCTTATCAAACCAGAAAACTCATCACACGAAGTCCATTTTTCACAGCACTTCTGGATATTTATTTCCTAGGCAGCCAGCCCGGTCCGTGCAATTCCTTTTGACATCACTGCCAAGCTTGGAAATCAGAGCATGCCCTCTGGGAGCGCTGAATGCATCGTGGTAATGGCTTTCTGAGACTATTTGTTTTTCCAAAGTTGAAATGCTTGTAACGAAACTGTGTTATAGGGCACTATAGATGTTTATCTAAAATTGCACGCAATGGTTGTCTACTTATATCCAGTACGAAAGCCCAGGTGCTTTCCTTAAACAATTCTTAAATAAAAAGCAAGTGAGGGTTTAAGTTTATTATCAGGGCCTGACATTAAATGTATTATGTATGTTGTCACAGAGAATGGAATTTATTCCACAAATGTCTCCTGATACAGGAATGTAAATTTAAGGAAACTGTGTTAATAAGTTGGCATTTTCCATATTTTTATTTTCCTGGAACTGAGTTCCCTATATATGCAACTACTTTTCAATTAAAATATACAGCTTAAGATTGGAAATAACCAATTAGGAGTTTTGGATTTATTTTCAGAATAAATCAACCTAGAACCCAATAAAACGTGTTTTTACCTGTAACAATTTTTTTCTTTTGCTTTTTTTCTTAGTTGCTTAATATGCAATTAATTGAAATTTCTGCTACTTTGATTAGATAGAGAAATTGGTAGATTATAAAGATAGGTGATAGAGACAACTGATTGATAGAGATAGATGATAGATGTTGGATGGATGGATGGATGGATGGATGGATGGATGGATAGATGGAAGACAATGGTAGATACAGATAGATAGATGATAGGTGATAGATAGATGGATAGACAGAGAGACAATGGTAGGTAGGTACCTGGAGAGATGAAAGGTAGATCTATCTGTCATCTCCTGTCACCTCTAACTGCCTACCATGGAACTTCACCCAGTTGGTCTGAGGTCTCAGTTTGCTTGGAAGAGTAAGAACAGCAGGAATGTCTCCAGAGGAAAGGAAGAGAGAGAGTAGGGAAACTTCCAGCTCTTGCTCTGTGGAATCCAACAGAAGAGCCCACAGGGCACTCCTGGGCACCTTGCTCCTGGGGACTAGGAGATCTCGGCTCTTGAGCAGAGCCAGGTGGCAGCTCGTCAAACAAGCTCAGTGCCAAACTTCACCAAGTCCTTTCACCTGTAGTTTTAACTAGTTTCCATTTTTCCTTCTTAATAGTATTTTAAGAAACATTTGATTTGTCACTGCCTCCCTGACCCTGATTCTGGAGACTTAAGAATAGAAAGAGAGCTAGAGCCCTGAAATATATTCATAAGATTATTGAATAGGATGAATGTTTAAGACTCTCTTTTTGTTAATATATTCTTTTTCATCAGAATGCATTCATATGATGTTCTTCCCACTCAAGAGTGTACTGAGGATACATATATACATAAAAGAAAGTGTTCTTTGAGAATACATTCCTAATGTATACATTATCTGTGAGTAAGGCCTATAACAAACATTCATTAGTGAGAAGAATATATCCATGGGAAAACTCTACTGAGAAGGAATCCTCTCATTCACAAACACATTCATGTGAATGCATTTCTCTTCCTCCCATCAGCTTGCCTCGTTTCGGCCTCCAGCTGCAGCAGCAGGGAGCCGCTACAAATAAAGTGGACATTCTTTAATGTGCTCTTAACCTGAAAATAAGTCAAACCCAAATAACAGAAAGAAACACATTCTGCCAAAGAATCATTCAACAGATTGACCCCATGGTGACCTGGTTTTGTCTGCTGGCCTGGGTATGACCTGTTGCTGCAGGACCTCCCAGGGCTGGAAGAGATGACCCCGAAGCACCTGGAGACAGTTGGCCAGATGGAGAAGTGGCTAGTTCTCAGGGGTCTGAAACCAGCAAGAAGGAGAAGCAAACGGAATCAGGAAGGATCTAGGGCAGGCATCGCCCAGGGATGTTCCCGAGTCCAAGAGCGGGCCCAAACTCCAGTGAAGCCCCTGACCGCCAAGGCATCCAGTGACAGGCCATGTCCAGGGCACATCCAAGGACACAGTGACCCCGGAGGCCCCTCCCCATATTCACAACCCCAGTAATCCAGGGAAGGTCCACCTTCCTGCCTCAAACACCCACATGAGAAGAGGGAAGGAAACTGTCTTGAGTCCAAATATTACAGTATGGCCCTTGGCTCTATGTAATCAGGAGCAGACCAGAGGTGGCTTGCTTTGGCCTTTCAGCTACAGACTCTGACCATTCAGTTTCTGATTTTTTTGATTGGGCTTTTCGAAGGCGCTAACTTTTGGGTTTGCTGCCAAACTCCCTGGTGGAGGCTAAGATGACCCATCAGTAGGAGACAGAGTAATGAGTTCATTCAGTGACCCGACCACACAAGCTCATCTGGAAACCAGTCTGCTGTCTCCATGATGCCACGCAGTCCTCTAAACATGAGAGGAGTTTCTGGAAGCAGAAGATGAATTATTGTCTTTCCTGGTGCTTCTATTGTTGCATTTTAGAATTGCCCTGTTTCCTTCCAAGTCCAGGCCATGAACATTTAAATGAATTTGCAATGACTGAATCACAGTAAATGACTTTCATACAGATTATATGCCTAGTTGGAAGTTAAAACTGTCTTTTCTTTCCCACAGGAAGTGACCAATAGGCAGAGGCACGTTTTTTAAACTGTTGACCTTGATATTTTCTTTCTTGTTGGGTTTCTTGGCCAAGATGCTTCTTGGAATTCGAGAGGGGAAAAAAGTTTTCGAGAGGTGTTATTTAGCTTTATGTGATATAATGAAATTGCAAAGATGCTCTGAAAATTATATTAAAAAATATAAAAATAATGAAGTGGATACCCGTACCCCACACTGACCTTCCCTATGCATTATCACTTGCTCAATGAGGCAATGTGCACATTTCCACACAACTGTTAAGCCATTAGGGGCTCGTGCCAAGGTCAGTGCTTTCTTGGAAAATATAAATGTCTATCAACATTATCATCTTCACTCCAGACTGGTTCCGTATTTGCAAAACATGTCTTATACGGCAGTAATAAGAGTGGCAAGTAATCTGTGGTGGCAAGACTGGGCCCATGTGTCCGTCTGTGGTCAGATCAACCAGCAGGAAGTTCTCACTCTCGTGCATCTCTGTTTATCCTTTTTAATGTAAGGATACAACCCATCAAGTCCCAGTTAAGTCTGAACTCGTAAATAGTCAAAATCACACGGGGGGAGATTCACTTGAAATTTACTCTTATTTCTGTTCATGTTCAATAATTGCCATGTTGTTTTAAAGAAGTATACATTCTTAGATGTTGTACAGCTGAAAATAGTCTACCTTGAAAGAAATCTTAACCACAGAAACAAATATTTCTATTTCTATTATCTGTAGAAAAAGTACTCACTAATAAGTTTCTGACCAAAAAGCTAAAAGTGGTGTCTTTCCTCATTTTCCCATAATTTAGATGACACATCAGTATTGACACAAGTTGCATAAAGCAATACATACTCACAAGCTTATAACGTCTGTTTAAAATAAGTCACTTCAAAATAAAATCAAAACCCATCTAGATATATGGCTGGTACTTTAAAAAAAAAGTATTTTCCTTAAGACTTGAATTTCTAAAAACAGTATCACAAGCTTGAGGTGTATCATGCTGCTTAACTCAACTCTGGTCACTGAAACGAGCGTGCCATAAACAGAACGTGGACGAGGAATGTTGAGGTCTCAGAGGCAGCTGGTATGGACTCGTCGTGGTGGTGGTGGTGGGGGGGGTTCTAGCTGTGTTTCCCATTCATTCATCACACGGTGTGCATTCCTAATGAAAGGAAGGCTCTTTATCTTCTTGCCTTAAACCCCATTTGTCTGTTTATTCATTGACTGATGAACACAGCTATTTTTACTCCCTGTGATTATCCAGACTCAGGTCCGGTGTTTACACCCTTAGAATGCACAGACTTAGAAAGGAATCCCAGGGTCCTCCGGGGGTCTCAGTGGGTTAAGCATCTGTCTTTGGCTCAGATCATGATCTGGGGTCCTGGAGTGGACCCCAAGTCAGGGCCCCTGCTCATCAGGGAGCTTGTTTCTCCCTCTGCCCTTGCCTCTCCCCTGTGCTCTCTCTCTCAAGTAAATAAATAAAATCTTTAAAAAAAAAAAGGAATTCCATCAAAAAGAAGTATTTTATCTCCCTTTCTATGACATTCCCTTTCTTGAAAGGTAATGATTTTTTTTTAAGAAAGGTACCGTTCTGATAGAAATACAAAGCGAACAGGTGGCAGAGTTTTTATTCATGGTGTTAGTTAATGAGGGAGCCTGCAAGGTGTAATGACCAATATGAAAAAGAATCAGAAGGACAGGCCATACAAAAGGCTACTAAGAATGCTGAAAGAATTTGCTTAAGAGATGTGGACAGGGCGGCTTTCACTCCAGGGGAGGGAAATCAGTGGCATTTCCACCTGACACTCCTTCACCCGCCGTCCTTCACCCGCCATCTCAGCACAAGGGCCATTTGCATGGCTCTGCAGTTATCTACAATTCACAGAATTGCTGAACAGCTCAAAAGTATTGAAAAGCAGGAGGGAGCGCTAAAGGACGGGCACTGAGAACACTCAGTTTGAAGTCCATAATGTGTCTCTTGTAACTATTAATTATCACGTAGGCATACACAAATTACATCGTTTGGCTGCATAAACGGGGGATCTGGCCCGAAAGTAAGTCTCACTCAAATAACTGAGTGTGTGTGTGCTTAAGAGCCCTGCCAGAAGTTCAAGTGCGAACTGACCCTCGGAAGAAATACAGCTTCAACGCATCGCACGATTCCAAGTTGGCATCTCTCTCTATTGCATTCTCTTTTACTAACACTTTCATTACTAAATGAAAATTACCATCGGGCAGAACCGTAATCCCAAACCATGAAGCCTATCCTTAGGCAGAATGGTGAGACAAAGGGAAACTACTTTATGTGATGAATTTTCTAGCTCAAAGATGGAGAGTTTACACTAATACATATTTAGGGAAGTTACAGGTGACATGCAAGTAAGTCTCACTCTTCTGATTGGATTAGATCATGTTAATTCACACACATTGAAATGCACCTGCATTTGTTGGTCTGTCTGTGGGATGCAAACCATCTCCTAGACCTGCTCCCACTGTGGACCCTAAGTGACCCTCCAGTTATGCCGTGAACTGGATAAGATGAACCTTACCTTCATCCAGTTACCTTTAACGCGATGTATCTTTTCAAGCTCTGAAAATCCTCTTAACTGCAGCCCATAATGGGATGGCGGAGTCTTCTGTGTGGGTTCTCCAAAGCCGTGGGGTTGATGAATGTCTCCGAGTCCCCGCTAACCCACGTTTGAAATGGATTCGATTACGGATGCACCCTCTGGACACCCTCTGCTGTGCCATTAAATGAGATCACCCACGTTAAAAGGTGAAGGGGTTTAGAACAAGTGTCCCCCAAATGTGCCACTTTGTCATGTGAATTGCTTAGGACTGAAGGCAATCAGCACCCAGCAGATTCAAGAAGAACATTTACCTCTCCCTTAAACTACCTGAAAGAATTAAGATAGGGGACTTGGTCCAGAAAGAGAACTATGACTAAAAGATAATTTTTTTTTTTAATCTGAAAGACCTATATATATGGCAGAACAAATACCTAAGTACCCAGCATCTGGTGTTCTTATCAACCTGTGAATCACCTCTCTCCGCTTTGAAGTGCCAGACCCCCTCCCATTCCTCAGCTCCGATGGCACATGACCTTTGACTGCCCAAGTGTCCTTAGGTCACATTGTCTTTGTGGAGTAGTTCACACGTGATTAAATTTGTTTTTCTCCTTTCCATCTGTCCTATGTTAATTTGCCTATAAATTAGCCTAAGAATCTGGAAGGATAGAGTAAAAAGTCTTTTCCTCCTAAACAAAGGTCTTCAAAGGATTTGACATTAATCGCTTAAGTATTGTTATTGTCATTATTATCACTATTGTCCTCAGCCGAGAGACTGAATATACAAACCACCAATGACCAGGTCGTATAAGACAAGAGAACTCTGACCCCTAACTCAGCACCACGTGCCCACTTCTATCTCTCATACGCTTTCCGAATCACCCACATAACGGGCTTTCTTCTACATAGCCTGCCTCTAGCTTCTCCGTGCTAACAAGCTCCAATGACAGCTTACCTAGAACCTGACTTGTTTCCACTACCAAGTTTTCCCATTCTCTTACCTCCTTTAAGTGTCTGCAGGCACAGATGATGGTGGTTGACCTTCTGCCTCTAGGGAGGCCCAATGGCCTTTGGTTGTTCTCACTGGGGTGATGGATCTCAGATGAATTTGTCGGTGTCTGCTCCTTTTTTTTTTTTAAAGAGTGTATTTATGTTTTGACAGAGAGAGAGAGAGATCACAAGTAGGCAGAGAGGCAGGCAGAGAGAGGGGGGAAGCAGGCTCCCCACTGAGCAGAGAGCCCAATTCAGGACCCTGAGCCCAGGATCCTGAGATCAGGACCTGAGCCAAAGGCAGAGACTTTAATTCGCTGAGCCCCCAGGTGCCCCCGTGTCTGTTCCTCTTTGCCAGATGGCTTGCCCCTTCCTCACTGGTGCCATGTGCCATTTACCTTGGCATCATTAATGTTTAACACTCGCCAAGTCACCACCAAATACAATTTGCTGAGTGATGGAGTACATCCCTGAAAGTCCAGAACTCTGCATTTTCCAGTCCTTTAGTTCCTGAGCTAGGACTCAAGAGACCAGTGGTCTGTTCTACCCAATTGAGGTGAAAAGAAGAGAAAAGGAAGAAAAGAACAGAGAAGTGAAAGATCTGTTCTGGGGATGGAAGGGATGGGAGGGGGTAGTTGAGGTGACTATGAGCTGCTAGCTAGGCTCTTAGTGAGGTGGGTTAGGCACTTCTGTAAGGCAAACAATAGAAATTTAGGTACAAGCATTGGAAGAGGCTGGTGCAAATGGGTGCCTCGAACTCAAGCTGCCTTAGCTTCCGCGTGAATCTGTCTCCAGGATCTGTGGATGGCAGAGGTTAAGTTTTGTGAAACTGACACGTCCCTTGTGGCTGACGTTAAGAACCATTAAAAGTTAAATGGAGAAAGCTTAAAAAAAAAAAAGCTTAAAAAAAAGTTAAACGGAGGCATATAAAACTAGTAAGAGTTTATCTGAGCAAAAATCGATTCCAGTAGGAAAGCACACAGTGTAGCAGAAAGAGAGGAGCTTCAAGGAGTCATACAGAATGAAAGACCTTTGCAGGCAGAAGGGAACAGGAACGAGGCAGAAAAGCAGATTGATCGCTGTTAGCTGACTTTCCTTTGGGGGATGACAGGGCGTCCACCAGGCTGAGGACCCAACTAACGCTGATCAGGTGATTCCTGCCTGGCTGGTTTAAGATTCCATTGCCGGGAGAGACAAACTTCCAAGTCTTGGTTCAGTGACATCGGACATAGAATAAGCCCCCCATCCTGGGCCTGTCGTCTTATTTTTCACAGACTACTGCAGGTCAACCTGGGACCCTATGGAAAATGTCTAAGGTGTAAGGGGAGGAAGGCTACTGTAAACTGAAGGTGGCTAGTGCCCTGTTGAGGTCACCTAACTCCCTTGGTGAGGCCCTGTTTAGAGTCAAAGTCCCATAGCACTTTTCCCCTAACCTAGACTGCTCCTTATACTTTTACAAAATGTCTTGCAGGTAATATTCAAAAGTGTCCTGGCGCTGCCTCCAAGAACAGATTATTCATCTGTGGCCTAGGGAGGGATGCCAGGCAGTGGGAAATGACACTGAGCTCCTGTGCATCCCAGTTTCTAACCTCACAAGTGTTCTGGCTGCACATTCCTTGCTTCCCCGCTGTTGATAATAACGAGTCCAGAACTCAGCTGTGAGGATGTCGTTGCTCTGGGAGATGTTTGTTTTCCTTGGTGTCCGCTGGGCTGTTTAATTACTTAGGCACCAAGTTCACAAAACACAATTCTTCAGTATAGTAAAGAGATGTGCAGGAAGCAAGGGGACCCAAGAAGGAGATATTTTTAAAATGCCATTGTTTTTGTTGAAGGGTTTTATCTCTATTCTTAATTGCTAAGGAACAGGTATAAAAACTAGGATCTAGGGGACTGGGAGGAGTTACTTAGAGCTGTTCCTGTGCCAGACCTTTTGGATGCAAAGACTAAGGTAAGGTTTCCATCCTATCCTATGTTTGACATTAAGGCTGTTTACATCAAATCTTTTCAGAATGACATGTAGGTTTACATGAAATAGAACTGATCTGCTTATAATGAAAAGCCAAGGCTCCAAGCTCCTAAGCTCCTGCTCTCAGCCTGTCCAGCCAGATGTACCCATCGTTGCAATACGTGTGCTTCTGTGGAAAATGGCACTGTGTTTATGGGAAGCACACTTTTCAGGTCATCTGACTCAGACCCTGTGCTTGCGCTGAGCCTTTTACTGCCCCTGAGCGATTTAACAACTAAGAAAGTTTCTGACAACTGAGGCTATGCTGAGTGATTCTTGTCTACAGACACTCAGATACATTCTTTCCAGTGGGAGTCCATGGACTCCCTCATTCTGGGGAGCAGAGCAAAATATACCATCCCCAAACACGCTTCTTTGACATAAATTTTATCTTGAACTGATTATTTTTAAGAAATGGCAGACACAGAAGAAGCTCCAAAAACGGAACACAAGGAGCCCAGGGACCCCTCAACTATAACTGGTATGTGGAGTCCAGGGCTTGGACAGTTTCAACATTGTCACCTGTTAACTCGATCTCCTGTTTTCCGGGTTTGGCCTTTTATTGTTTTTGTTGACCATGAGAGAACCTGAACAAGTCATTCAACTTATCTTGAAGCTCAACTATTGAATTCATATTTAAAAATATTTCCAAGGGTAATTTCAATTTCCTAATTTTTTTTTCATTTTCTTATTATCTTTTCTTGGAAAGGAATTTTATATAAGTATCATTTTCTTGAATCCCTCTGAGGATGCTAATTAGAATTTTTAATAAAACCATTACTTCTGTTGCCTGAATTATTGATCCTTCCCCAGGATCCTTCCCCAGGGATCCAGTCTCCTTACCTTACCTTACAATTTCTTACCTCTTTCCTTACCTTACAATTTCTCTTACATCTTTTCTGCTTAGATCTGGTGATCTCTGTGGGACACAACAAAGGCAGTCCTGAGAGGAAAATATATAGCGGTACAAGCCTTTCTCAAGAAACAAGAAAGGTCTCAGGTACACAACATAACCCTACACCTAAAGGAGCTGGAGAAAGAACAAGAAAGAAACCCTAAACCCAGCAGGAGAAGAGAAATCATAAAGATCAGAGCAGAAATCAATGAAATAGAAACCAAAAAAACAATAGAACAAATCAACGAAACTAGGAGCTGGTTCTTTGAAAGAATTAATAAGATTGATAAACCCCTGGCCAGACTTATCAAAAAGAAAAGAGAAAGGACCCAAATAAATAAAATCATGAATGAAAGAGGAGAGATCACAACGAACACCAAAGAAATACAAACAATTATAAGAACATACTATGAGCAACTCTATGCCAACAAATTTGACAATCTGGAAGAAACGGATGCATTCCTAGAGACATATAAACTACCACAACTGAACCAGGAAGAAATAGAAAGCCTGAACAGACCCATAACCAGTAAGGAGATTGAAACAGGCATCAAAAATCTCCAAACAAACAAAAGCCCAGGGCCAGACGGCTTCCCGGGGGAATTCTACCAAACATTTAAAGAAGAACTAATTCCTATTCTCCTCAAACTGTTCCAAAAAATAGAAATGGAAGGAAAACTTCCAAACTCATTTTATGAGGCCAGCATCACCTTGATCCCCAAACCAGACAAGGATCCCATCAAAAAAGAGAACTACGGACCAATATCCTTGATGAACACAGATGCAAAAATTCTCACCAAAATACTAGCCAATAGGATTCAACAGTACATTAAAAGGATTATTCACCACGACCAAGTGGGATTTATTCCAGGGCTGCAAGGTTGGTTCAACATCCGCAAATCAATCCATGTGATAAAACACATTAATAAAAGAAAGAACAGGAACCATATGATACTCTCAATAGATGCTGAAAAAGCATTTGACAAAGTACAGCATCCCTTCCTGATCAAAACTCTTCAAAGTGTAGGGATAGAGGGCACATACCTCAATATTATCAAAGCCGTCTATGAAAAACCCATCGCAAATATCATTCTCAATGGAGAAAAACTGAAAGCTTTTCCGCTAAGGTCAGGAACACGGCAGGGATGTCCGTTATCACCACTGCTATTCAACATAGTACTAGAAGTCCTAGCCTCAGCAATCAGACAACAAAAAGAAATTAAAGGCATCCAAATCGGCAAAGAAGAAGTCAAACTATCACTCTTCGCAGATGAAAGATTTTATTTAACTCATTGGATAAATGGAATAACCAAGCATAATGTACACATGAAGGCAATACAGTTTTTTTGTTTGTTTGTTTTTTGTTTTTTGTTTGTTTGTTTCTGCAGTGGGGCGGGGGTTCTCCCTCAGGACTGAATTCACCTGCACATCTCTAGACAAGAATTATTCTGCACTGAGGCTCGTTACTTACAGCTTGCAGAGCTGTAAGCCCCTATGAAGTCGGCATCTGATTACCCAGAAAGAGTGCTCCACAGTGAACGCACACTTTCTCATTGAGGCACACGTCTTCTCCACATGGCCTGCATTGCATGAATGAATGCTCATGAGGAAACTAACCAGGAGGCCCTGTGGCACGTGCTTCCTGCCCGGCCAACCTTGGCTGAGGGATGAGAAGGTGGCCAATGCGGCAGTGAGCAGGTGTGATTCTGAGAAGGTCTTGTCTTCCTGCCCACCGTGCATTAACTATGACAGCCTGGTGCCTGCAGACTGTGAAGCCTTCCACGGAGACCCTCCAAAACCTGCCAGGAGCTCCTGGGGTCCCTTAGATGGCAGATGTTTGAAGAGTTCCAGATGGCACATCAGAAGAGGGTCTGCTTGTAGGACTGGTCACTGTTACGGAAGACAATTCTAATTCCCTTAGATAGTAATGTCTTGAAGAAAGGTGCCACACAGTTCCTCCCAGAGTGACAGCCTCCTGCTGAATAAAAGACAGACTGGATTTGAGGGCGCAGACGATGTTAGCAGCCACATACCATTGGGCACACATAGCACAGCTGTGTACTCTGCAGATAATGGGGTGGGAAGCAGTCACCCATGGGCAGACCGAGTGTTGGCCTCACTGTGAGCCCCCTCACTCCCCAAGGGATTATTGCTGACTCCTAGGTCACATGTTTGGAAGGCAGATTGTAAGATTTCTTTAAAAAATGAGAATCATTAACACATAAGTTCCAGGAGTTGAGGGCTGGGGGTACTAGCGTTAAAGTTATGCTTTACTTTTTCTGATTCTGATGTTCTAATCATTCTGCACCTGTTAAAACCAAGAAATAGAAGAGATGCATTAGAGCATGGCTTTGCCTGGACACCTACTGTGTTTTTAAAAGAAAAAAAATTATATATTCAACCGACAACTAGAAAATTTTCAGAAAGCCTTCCAACAGAAAAGCTTTGTTCTCAATAATCAGTGTGTGTGACTAGGAAACTGATTACACAAGCCTATGTTTAAGTGCTGTGAAACCCATTATGTAGATAGGCAAAGTCAGTAATAATATTGAGGTCTAGAACTGTAGTGGCCATTCCTTTGACTGTGGCTGAGGTCACGGCCACATGGATACAATTTGATTTGTGAGACAAAATGGTTATTATGAGCCATATTTCACAGACAAATGTAAAATGCCAATTCCCTAGCAATGTTTGGGAGATACTGGGTCAGAAAGAGGGGAAATGAAGCAGGTTTCCCCTGAAAGCTCCATGAATTGATACACTTTGCAAAGCAAGGGGCAGGACACCTTTTTGTACCATGGATGGGCAGCATCTTATTACCATGTTCCTGCCCCACTTTGCCTGTTGCTAAGATCTAGTGGCTTCTTGGCTCTGGGAAGGATCCCCCTCTCTCCTTCAGTGGGGTGTAGACTCTGAGAACCAGCCGCAGGGTAATGATTCTGGAGGCCAGTGCACAATGGCTTCTTGTAAAAGAAAGATGGCAGGTATTCAGAAACGAGCAGATGAACAAAGATGGAAGTGTTTGTTGGAAGTTCTCAGGCTTGTTCTTAGTCTCCTTTCTGGTTCCCCATGTCTGTTCATCCTGCTGTACTACATTTGCTATCATGGAGGTGGGGCTGGGCGGGTCCCATGTCTCTTTAGTCAATTCTCAGTCACCTGGTGAGCCCAGGAATCCCTCTAGATCATCCTCCGCCACAACCACACCGCACGTCTCAGGAACATTTCCGCTGCTGGAAGTCGTCACAGCAGGGCCGTTAACCTCGTCTGACCCCCAAACACACTGAGATGCACTGTTTCTTTAATCGCAGAGTGAGGACCTCAGCAAACCACTCTTCCAGGTGGGGGAAAAAAGAAAAGAAAACCAACAAAACAACAAAATGCCAACAAACAACAAAATGCCAACCAAACAATTCATATTTATGAATGCACAGAATTGCTATTTTCTAAAGTCATGCCTGCTGTGATGCCTTGAATGCCAAGCACGGCCACTGTCTACACACTTGGCTTAGCCCCTAAGAATCTGCTTCATCTGCCAATGACCATGAATTATAATTGCTTATTTCTGTTTCTATGTATAGCTCCTCATGAATTCAACTTCTGCTAAATACAAATTATTAAGATACGTGCTTGAGGGTGTAAAATAATGAATGGTATTGCACAGGGGCAACTCACCTGCCTCCAGAGACCCATTGAAGGGCACCTGAATCGTTGATGGGGATGACCTCCAGTAGCTCTTCCCGGGTGAGTCGTGCTGAATCGTCAATGGGGACGACCTCCAGTAGCTCTTCCTGGGTAAGTTGTGCTGAATTGGATGTCAGCTGACATGAAACAGTGGGGCCAAAAGCGTGAAGAAATTTAACTTAAGAGTTTTTTCCCTATTAATTAGGAAAATGCCAGTCTCCTCAAAGTTAGTTAGCAGAGCACTTCTGTGCACATCACAAAAAGTTAGAAACGGAGAGAACCAGGGTGATTTCTGAACATCGGAGGAGAGTCATTAATCTCGTCTGACCCCAAAACACACTGAGGTGCAGTTTCTTCAACGGCAGAGTGAGGACCTCAGCACACTGGTCTTCCAGGAAAACAAAACAAAACAAAACAAAACAACAAATGCCAAGCAAACAATTCAAAGTAATTAGTTTTGAATTCTGGAAATGAACCCAGTCACAGAACAAACCAACAGCCGTCTGTCCAACAGAAGCCACTAACCCTTGGTGAGAGAATGTTCTAACCCCCGCCTCCTCGCACACCCCATCATCCCACACCCTGCTCAGCAGAACAATGCAAAGTTGGCCTGACGTGTTAACATCTTAACAAGTCTGGCCTTGTACTGAATGTCGATTAATACCATACACCAGACTGATAGAAGGAAAAAACAAACAGAAGAAACGTGATAACATCAATAAATGCATAAAAAGAACTTGACAAAATGCATTACCTACAAATGGTCCAACATGAAATTAAGGAAACAGTTACATTTCAAATAACATAACTGAGAAAAAATACCTAGGAATAATTTTAGGAAAAGAGGTGTGATACTCGTATACCACAAACTACGAAGCAGTGTTGGAAGAAGTTAAAGCAGGTGTCAGGAAGCGGAAAGACACCCCTGCTCGTGGACTGGAAGGCAGCATCATCAAGGCGGCTGTCTCTCAAATGGGGCTGCGGCTTCACTGCACACCCTAGAGAAATCCCAGCTGCCTTTCGTGCATAAATAGACAAGGATGATCCCAAAATTCACATGAAATGCAAAAGGCCCAGAAAGGAAGAATTAATCTTGAAAACAAACAAACAAACAAAAAAGGAAAATGTAAAGGTCTTGTATTTCCTGATCTCAAAAACAGCTACAAAAGTACAGTGACCAAGAGAATGCAGAATGTAGGTAGGGACAGACACAAAGACCAGGGGCACAGAACTGAGAATTCAGAGAGAAACCCTCACATTTATCAATCGATTTTGACAAGAGCGCCAGGACCACTTAATGAGGAAAGAATGGCTTCCTTAATAAGCAGTGTGGGGAGAACTGGATATCCTTGTGCAGAAGAGTGTGGCTCGTCCCCTGCTCACACCATGTGCAGTGACACACTGAGAGTGGGCCACAGAGTGACACGCAGGAACTGAGACTGTAGCCTTCCAGAAAAAAAACAAAGTAAATCTTCGTGGACTTGGCTTAGGCAATGACGGGCAGTTTCTTAGAAAGTTGAGCATAGACTTAGCATGGACCCTCGCAAATGCACTCCCAGATGTACACCCAAGCTCACTGAAAACCTATGTCCACACACTGTGGTGTGGTGTCTGTGCACCAGTGTTCCCAGCAGCTTCATTCCCAACACCTGAAGAGTGGAAACTCCTCAATGTTCGTAGGTGGGTAAATGAATACACGAATCTTGCACCCATCCGATGGGATCTCATTCAGCTTACCCAGGGGCCACAAAACTGGAGGTCACAGGCACAGTCCTCTAGACTGCCCTGTCTGCCCAAGACAGCAGACACCAGCCCGAGTCTGGAAATCTCTGAGACCCTCTTCACTTCAGAGCAGCTACAAGCTTGCGTATCCCTACAGACGCATTCAGGTCTGGCCACTCTGCCGCAATGACCCACAGAACTCAGGAAAGTGCTCTACTTCCAGTTTTATTATAGCAAAAAGGTAAATCAGAACCAAAGGAAGAAACGTACACAGTGGGTCTGGGACAGGGAGGGTTCCAAGCATCAAGTCCTCCGAGAGGCGCTACCCTCCTGGCATGTGGGCAGTGCACGCATGGAGGACCGTCTGCTGGGAGGCACTCAAGCGTTGCTGTTCCAAGGGCTTCCTAGGGCTTTATCAAATGGCCGTGATTGACTGAGCCACTGCCCACGTGACTGACCTCATTCTTCAGCCCCAGTTCATTCTCAGAGGTCAGGCTGACATCATCTGGCTCATTAGGTGAGCCTGCCCTGAGATTGTCACTGTGGCTAGCCCTACCACAAGCTATCTGGGAGCAAACTCTAGCAGCTGTGGTGTGAAGGGACCCACAAGGACCTTCTAACGCTTGGGAAATTCTAAAGATTGGGAGGTTGTCTCCCAGGAGCTGGGGACAAAGGGCAGTGAAATTCTTTACTACACAAGCCGTTGGAAGGAATGAACTACTGACTCATGCCACAACACAGATTCAGCCCAAAATACATGATGGTAAGCGAATGAAGCCAGATGTCAGAAGCCACATATTGTGAACTGCAGCTTCTATGAGATGTCCAGGAAAGGAAACCCATAGAGAAAGGAAATAAATCAGTCATTGCCAGGGGCTGGGGGATGGAGACATGTGGGGAGAGACTGCTAATCTGTCTGTGGTTTCTTTGCTGAGGGGGGGGTGATGGAATGTTCGGATTTAGAGAGTGGTGATGGGTGCACAACTCTGTGTATACACTTGACACAGGTGACATTCATGGCACTTGAATTATCTCTATAAGAAAAAGCACATAATAGTGATCCGAAGGGGCACATGCACCTGAATGTTTATAGCAGCAATGTCCACAATAGCCAAATTATGGAAAAAGCCCAGATGTCCATCACCAGATGAAGGATAAAGAAGATATGCTATATATATATATATACTATGCAGCCATCAAAAGAAATGAAATCTTGCCATTTGTGACAACGTGGATGGAACTAGAGGGTATCATGCTTAGTGAAATAAGTCAATTGGAGAAAGATAACTATCATATGATCTCCCTGATATGAGGAAGTGGAGATACAATGTGGGGGGCTTGGGGGCTAGGAAAAGAATAAATGAAGCAAGATGGGATTGGGAGGGAGACAAACCATAAGAGACTCTTAATCTCACAAAACAAAGGGTTGCTGGGGGAAGGTGGGTAGGGAGAGGGTGGTTGGGTTATGGACATTGGGGAGGGTATGTGCTATGGTGAGTGCTGTGAAGTGTGTAAACCTGGCGATTCACAGACCTGTACCCCTGGGGCTAATAATACATTATATGTTTATAAAAAATTTTTTTAAAATTAAAAAAAAAAGAAAAAGCACGTAATTCAATGATTCTGTATTTAAAATTTACCCATTCACTAAAACTTACTCGTCCTCCAAAGTCAATACTTAACGCTGCTTTCAAGCCATTCATTCACGGACATGCACAGGGTGTTGAAAAATTCGTCACCCAGTGCACGTGTTTCCTGCTGAGAGACAATGGGGCGTGGGCAGCTTTCTTGTCTTGGCTTTCAGACAGAGATGGACAGAAGACACAGATAGCCGGGAAGGCACAGTGTAAAGCCCGCACCTTCCACTCTGACACCTGCTGGGGGGGAGGGGTGGCCTCAGGCAACTCCTTAACACTTCTGAACCCTCCTTTCTCTTTCATAAAATAAAGAAAATCAATTTGGGCGCCTGGGTGGCTCAGTGGGTTAAGCCACTGCCTTCGGCTCGGGTCATGATCTCAGGGTCCTGGGATCGAGTCCCGCATCGGGCTCTCTGCTCAGCAGGGTGCCTGCTTCCCTCCCTCTCTCTGCCTGCCTCTCTGTCTACTTGTGATCTCTCTCTGTCAAATAAATAAATAAAATCTTTAAAAATAAATAAATAAATAAATAAAATCTTTAAAAAAAAAAGAAAGAAAGAAAATCAATGCATTGCTCTTAGGATCTAAGGTTTTAATCTATGTGGGAGGGGCGTGTTTGTGTGCACATGTGCACATCCACAATTTTTCCTAGGGGAGATGTTTCAGTATTCACTAATTCAGTGTTCACTGTGACTGTGTAGAACGTCAGGAGCAGGTATAAAGAGAATCCAATACATACATTAGATTCTCTTTATTCCTGCTCCTGATGTTCTACACAGTCACAGCCTCTT